>NC_057809.1:540867388-541167388 GCF_018294505.1 Triticum aestivum | reverse complement strand
GGAGGGCTCCACCCACAAAGGGTAACGGTTGCGCGAGTCCACGAAGGGCTCCACCCACGAAGGGTCCACGAAGAAGCAACCACCCACAAAGGGTCCACGAAGAAGCAACCTTGTCTATCCCACCATGGCCATCGCCCACAAGGACTTGCCTCACTAGCGGTAGATCTTCACGAAGTAGGCGATCTCCTTGCCCTTACAAACTCCTTGGTTCAACTCCACAATCTTGTCGGAGGCTCCCAAGTGACACCTAGCCAATCTAGGAGACACCACTCTCCAAGAAGTAACAAATGGTGTGTAGGTAATGAACTCCTTGCTCTTGTGCTTCAAATGATAGTCTCCCCAACACTCAACTCTCTCTCATAGGATTTGGATTTTGTGGAAAGAAGATTTGAGTGGAAAGCAACTTGGGAAGGCTAGAGATCAAGATTCATATGGTAGGAATGGAATATCTTGGTCTCAACACATGAGTAGGTGGTTCTCTCTCAGAACATATGAGTTGGAATTGTGTATGTGTTCTGATGGCTCTCTCCACGAATGAAGAGGAGGTGGAGGGGTATATATAGCCTCCACACAAAATCCAACCGTTACACACAGTTTTCCAATCTCGGTGGGACCGAATCAACAAACTCGGTCGGACCGAAAAGGTAAACCTAGTGACCGTTAGAGATTTTCGGTGGGACTGACATGCAACTCGGTAGGACCGATATGGTTAGGGTTTGGGCATAACGTAATCTCGGTGAGACCGATTACACAAACTCGGTGAGACCGAATTTGGTAATTAGCTAACCAGAGAGTTGGTCAGGCAAACTCGGTGGGACCGATTTGCTCTTTCGGTGAGACCGAAAAGTTACAAAAAGGAAACACTGAATTTACATTGCAATCTCGGTGGGACCGATTCGCTCTTTCGGTGAGACCGAAAAGTTACGAAAGGGAAACAGAGAGTTTGCAATCCCATCTCGGTGAGACCGAGATCCCTATCGGTAGAACCGAATTGCTAGGGTTTGGCAGTGGCTTATGACAAGTGAAACTCGGTGGCGCCGGATAGGAAGAATCGGTAGGACCGAGTTTGGCTTAGGGTTTAGGTCATATGTGGATATGGGAAAGTAGTTGAGGGTTTTGGAGCATATCACTAAGCACATGAAGCAAGAGGCTCATTAAGCAACACCTCATCCCTCCTTGATAGTATTGGCTTTTCCTAAAGACTCAATGTGATCTTGGATCACTAAAATATAAAATGAAGAGTCTTGAGCTTTTGAGCTTGAGCCAATCCTTTGTCCTTAGCATTTTGAGGGTTCCACTTTCACATCCATGCCATGCCAATCATTGAGCTTTCCTGAAATAATCATCTTGGAATAGCATTAGCTCAATGAGCTATATGTTGTTATGAATTACCAAAACCACCTAGGGATAGTTGCACTTTCAATCTCCCCCTTTTTGGTAATTGATGACAACATATAGATCAAAGCTTCGACAAATGATAATAAGCATGAAATATATCGTCGCTTTGAGAAGTATGTGACAAGTAAGAGCTCCCCCTAAATTTGTGCATATTTAAAATTTGCTTTGGACTGCAAATGCACAAGGAGTTAGAGTCATGGGTTACTCTTCCATGTCACATACATCTTGGTGGAGCGCTTAAAATGATAAGAATGAAATACATGCACTCATCACCAAGAATAGTGAATGATCACATAAGATAGATAAGATAATAGCATTAAGCAAGCATTAAGTGTAGCTTATGATCAAACACATGATCATCAATGTCTCACAAGCAATGACATAGTATCTCAAGCACTCAAAAGCAAACAAAGTTCAAAAAACCACCAAATAAAGCAAGAGAGAAAAAAGCAACACTCTCTCTCTCGAAGCCTATGATCTATACATTTTTCTCCCCCTTTGGCAACAAGTTACCAAAAAGTTCCTAGAAAATGCATAGTGCTAGATCGACGCTCAGGCTTGATCTTCAGGTGGTGGTGGAGTCCGGATCACTCCAAGGACGAAGGCTTCTGTAGACGCTGGAGTTGGAGCTGAAGTAGATGCTGGAGCAGGAGCTGAAGTAGACGCTGGAGCAGGTTGGGCTGGTGCTACGGCTGGAGCTGAGGCAGTTGCTCTTGTGTCAAGAACTGGCACTGCAGACGACCTCGGACCTCGTGGCACTCTGGCAAAGGCATCAGTGGTTGTCTTCCCTTTCCTCTCCTGCATATCATCTTGGAGCTGCTCCACTGCAGTCTGAATCTCTGTCACTTTGACATCCAAGTCATAGAACTTTTGTTCCATGATTCTCTCTAGGCTTGCCTGGTTCTGAGTTAGGGTGGCTAGTCCTTTCTCAATCCGCAGGGTGGATGCAATTAGGTAACCAAGCTGCTCTTGTTTGGTTTTCAAGGAAATACTCAGATGCCTCCTCTTGAGTTGGCATCTTGGCAGCTTTCTCCTTCCTTGCCTTCTCCTTCTTTGCTTGTGCTTGGGCAGACGATGGTTCATTTTCAGTCATCACAACTTGATTGTCCTCAAAATCTGGACGGATGGGCAAGTGTTCCTTGTCCAACAAGTATATGCCCGTGCCCATCTTGGAGTTAATGAGCTCCTGAATTTGTGGGGCATACCCACAGCTCCCCTTCTGGTCTGCTGCAGTCCTCTTGATAGTCTCTACTATGAGGCTCATGACTTTGAATTTCTGAGGTACATCAAATACATGAAGCAAATTGATTGCATGGCCTCTGATCATCTTGTGATCTCCAGACTTGGGCAAGAGAGTGTGCCTCAATATCCAACTGATGGTTGGCAGCCCTGACAGAAGGTAATGTACAGACCCAAACTTGAAAGTATCAAGAGCTTCATTGGGAATCTCCTTGTACATGTTGGGCATTGAGTTGTGGTCCATCTTCTTCTTGGCATAAATGTCCAAGTCATCTGCTTGCTCCTCTGGGGCATTAATCAGCTGAGCCCATTCAGCAACTGTGGATTGGTACCTCGTACCTTCAGACATCCATGTAATCCTCCCATCTAAGTAGAAGTGTGTTGTGGAATAGAATTGCATGATAAGCTCCTCGTTCCACTTTGTGAGCTTCTGCCCAACAAAGTCTACAACTCCACAAGCACTAAAGCTGTCATACACTCCAGGGTAGTGTTCCTCATTTTCCATCATGTAGGTTCAGTCGACCCATCTCATGTCACAAACAATAGGCTTCTTGTCCAACAAAACTGTTTCATAGAAGTCCTGCTGTTCCTTAGTGTGGAACCTGTAGTCAACAGTAGTCCTCCTCCTTGAAGCATACGGGTCTACTTCTCTCCACTTCCTGAGCCCTGAGTCTCTCCTGAGCTTCATATCCTCAGCCACATGATGAGCATCACTATGGTCTGGGATCTTGGGCTTGAGCTTTCTGAGAACTTGCTCTTCATCCTCTTCGTCAGCAGCTTCAGGCACTGGGGCCTTGTTCTTCTCAGCAGCTGGGATGCTTCTTGTATTTCTCTTTGGTGCAGACTTGGGCTTGGAGGCACCTTTGGGTGCTTCTTTGGGCTTAGATGTGGCAGCCCCTGTCCTGATAGCATCACCCATAAGCTTAGGTGCCTTAGGTGCTGGTGCAGCAACCTCTTCTTCCTCTTCCTCTTCCATAATGGAAGCCTTTCCAAGCACTTTGGCTACGGTCTTCTTGAACCTTTCCTTCCTCTTCTTGCCTTCAGCAGCAACTGGCTCTTTGGCTGCAGGCTTTTCAGTTGAAGCTCTAGCCTTTGACATAGGCTGCCTGCCTGCTGGCCTTTTGATCTTTAAGCCTGGCTTTGTGCCCTGTGCTGGCTCAACTCTCTTTGATGTGGCCTCTTCCTCTGCCACATAATCTTCATCTTCAGAATCTGAAGTTCTCTTCTTCCTGTGTCTAGTGGCAGCTTTTGGCAGATTGCTTGGGGTACTTCTGCTGCCATCATCTGAAGAGCTGGAGGGACTAGTGCCCTCACTCATCTGCACTTGCTGCTCTGACAAGTTCTGGCTGTCACTCTGATCAGACATGTTGCAAACTCTGACTGCTGACCCTGTGAATAGTTTATAGATGAGGTAGAATAGATGAGCATCACAAAATGCAGAGACTTTTGCAAAAAGAATGATCCAAAAACTTAGTTTTAGTTTCCCACTGAAATCATATCAGATCTACCGATTTTTAAACTTGGTGATACCGAAGCGGTTTTGGAACCTAAACTAGTGAACTCGGTCAGACCAAGTCACAGTTCGGTGGCACCGAGACTGCTAGGGTTTCACAGAGTTCCAAAATCGGTCACACCGATAAGTAATTCTCGGTCAGACCGAGTCTCACTTGTGCAATGGCATAGGCCAAATCGGTGGGACCGAGTTTTTCAACTCGGTGGGTCTGAGATGGTTTCGGCGGAAACCTAACCCTAAAATTTTCGAATCAAACCTAATCTACGAGCGCATTGACTGGATAGGAGTGTTTCAATCGTGGCAAGAATCATGATGATCACAATGTGCTAGGAATCAGATTGGAGAATAGCACAAAGATCGAGTCCATACCCTAGTTCGGCGGAGATACGCTACGGCGGCAACGGTGGGGTAGAATTCCCGTTGACGGCAATGGAGACCAGCGATTGGAGGCGGCTGGCGGCGAGGAGACGATCCGGAGACCACGTTGGCAGAGCAGGCTATCGCGCGGGTGAAGGGGTTCGGAGAGATTTCCAAATTTTTGCCCGTGACTATATATAGCCCGACCCTGTCGGTGTGACCGAGTGGAACAACTCGGTGGCACCGAGATTCATAACTGCAAGTAGTTACTGAAACTTGGTGTGACCGAAAGGTTCAAATCGGTTGCACCGAGATCGAAAACCTAGATCAACTTAGTGATCTCGGTAGGACCGAAAGTGGGGTATCGGTCAGACCAAGAATCATAAAGAGGTTTTGGAAGTTTAAGTCTATGACGAATTGGGGACTCCGAGCGCTCCTCACACAGAGTGGTTCGAATCTGACTTGATCAAATTTTGTGATGCAGCATGAATAGAGTTTGAGACGAGAAAAGCATAGATAGCTAGAGGAGGTTCTTAGGCATTCTTGTCCATCCACTTGGCAAAAGGAAATAAAACCAAACAATCAAAACAACAAGTGGATGTCCTCGAATGAGTAAAATATGCAACCAGCATGCTCACACAATAAGATGGCAAATGAAATATGTGACAAGGCATGCACAACCAATTCTAGCATCTATCAAGCAATTTGCGATGACAAGGTCATCTATATATGAGTATATTGACTTAGGAGTCAAGTGAGAACACTTGATCATAGGTCATACTCATCGTTTAAGCTCAAGTGGGGTTACCACTTTTACATAAAGCATTGTTGTGTTCACATCTTTAGAGTTGCTTTAGCTCAAGTCTTAGAGTAAAGCTCCCCCTAGATGTGATATCCCCCCTTAGAGGGATGAACTAACCTCGGGTTTTGTCGATGATGACTTCATGTAGATGTTGAAGATGTGGATGCTCAATGTTGATGTAGATCACTTGGAGCTATCCATTTGAGTGAATTGCACTTTCAATACCTACATGGGTTAGTCCCACAAGGAACAAACAAGGATATCCATAGACATAGAGTGATGCACACACAAGATGATGTCCATGAAAACTTTTAGGTTACCTTGTCCCTTGTCTTACCAACAAGAGGGTTTGTGACTCCTTGAACTAGTGCAAGATGTGGAAGTTGATTGCACTTGTTCTTGCCAAAATGATAAGAGTGAAGTATGTTGGCGGAGTCACCCTCAAGAACTCTCTAGTTCTTCTTCTTTTGGATCCACACCATCTTGATGGGAATCCTTGGAGTTGTAGTCGTACTTGATGAAGTGGAACTTGAAGTAGTCTTGGGAATCCACTTGACTAAGGTCTTAGGAGCTTCTTCAAATGCATCAATTTCCTCTTGAAGCTTGTCCTTGCCTTTTTGCTTGTAGTCTTGTGGTGGAAGATCATCTTGAGCTTGTGTCCCCTTGAAAGAAGTATCATACTTCTCTTGTTGAGGAACAAACTTTGTCTTGGGGTATTGATCTTCTTCCCACTCAACTCCATTGGCATTGAACTTTCGTTCAAAACCAACACCTTGATTCTTCCGGTGCATTCCTTGCTTGCGCACAATTTCCTCGAATTGCTTACTCCCGGCAAGGCTTTTGTACACTCCTTTCTCTATAATTCCCTTCAATAAGCTATTTTCTTGCTCAAGTGTAACTTGGCTAAGAGAATCATTAGTGGAATCAAGAGAACTACTAGAAGCAACAATATTGGATTTAGCATGATCATTGTTACTGCTAGAGGAAGAATCTTTCTTGTTCTTGTTACTAGACTTGACTTGAGGCATGTAAGTGGATAAGAGTAAACGCTTGGCAATGTAAGAAGAACTTTTCTTGCGGAGATCATCATTGATTGCTTTTAAGAACTCATGCTCTTGCTCAAGATTGAGCTTTTCAAAGCGTAATTTCTCATGAGCTCTTAAAAGTTCTCGATGATCTTCGAAGATAGTTTCATGAGCTAACTTAAGAGTGTTTAGTTCTTTAGTTAGAGCCTCAATCTTCTCCTTATCATTGTCATTCGTTTTATCTTGATTAGCATGATTAATTGACGTTTCATCATAGTATTCATCACTAGAGTTGTCAACAAGCAAATCATCACCTAACAAGTCATCTTCATCACTATTGAAATCAACATACTCGGGGTGTGTTACCTTAGGACCTTTGGCCATGAAGCATCTTCCAATTCCTTCATTTGGTGAGTCAAATATGTCGTAGGAGTTGGTTGACACAAGTGCTAGACCGGCAACACCTTCATCTTGAGTATCTTCGGAGTCGGAGTGATAACTTCTCTCGGAGTGGCTGTCGGAGTCGGAGCCGGATACCCATTCACCAACATGAGCTTGATGTCTTCGTCTTGTGTAGCTCCTTGATGATTTTTCCTTCCTTTCCGAATCCTTGCTTCTCCGTGAGTATCTTCGTTCATAACGATCATCTCTACTCCTTCTCTCTCTTGGTGGTGATTCTTTGCTTCTTCTTTTTGGAGAATCTTCTCTTCTCTTGTAGGGAGCCGTACACTCATTGGAATAGTGTCCGGGTCTTCCACAACTGTAGCAGTTTCGCTCTCGACTAGAAGATCTTTTGTCATTGTAGGACCTTGACTTGAAGCTTCTATCTTTGCTTCTACTCTTGTAGAACTTGTTGAAGTTCTTCACCATTAAGCTCAATTCTTCATTGAAGTCTTGTTTCTCACTTGATGATGTAGGGGCTTCACATGAGGCTTTGTAGGCACCACTTGATTTGTTGTGAAGTTCCTCTTTATCCTTAAGTGACATCTCATGAGCAACAATTCTTCCAATCACCTCCGTTGGCTTGAGATCTTTGTAATTGGGCATCATTTGGATCAATGTGCACACGGTATCATATTTTCCATCCAAGGCTCTTAGAATCTTCTTGATGATGAATCTATCGGTCATCTCTTCACTTCCTAAGCCGGCAATCTCATTTGTGATGAGAGCAAGCCTAGAGTACATTTCAGCGACACCTTCACCATCCTTCATTTTGAACTTGTCAAGTTGACTTTGAAGCACATCCAACTTGGATTCCTTGACGGAGTCGGTACCTTCGTGCATATCAATCAAAGTGTCCCAAATTTCCTTTGCATTCTCAAGACGGCTGATTTTGTTGAATTCTTCGGGGCACAATCCGTTGAAGAGAATATCACAAGCTTGAGCATTGTATTGCAACATCTTCAACTCATCCGCGGTAGCTTCACGGTTTGGTTCTTTCCCATCAAAGAAGTCACCTTGCAAACCAACACACACAATAGCCCAAACGGCGGGGTTATGTCCAAGAATATGCATTTTCATTTTATGCTTCCAACTAGCAAAATTAGTACCATCAAAGTAAGGACCTCTACGGTGATAATTTCCCTCACTAGACGCCATACTCTCCTAGGTTGTGAAACCGAGGCTATGACCACCAAAAGCTATGGAGATCAAAGCAAATGGAGACCAAAGCTCTGATACCACTTGTAGGATCGAAAGTATGTCTAGAGGGGGGGTGATTAGACTACTTGACCAAATAAAAACTTAACCTTTTCCCAATTTTAGTTCTTGGCAGATTTTAGCTATTGTAGGACAAGTCAAGCAATCATCACATAATTCAAGCAAGCATGCAAAGAGTATATTGGCAGCGGAAAGTAATGCATGCAACTTGCAAGAAAGTAAAGGGAAGGGTTTGGAGAATTCATACGCAATTGGTGACACGGATGTTTTTCCCGTGGTTCGGATAGGTGGTGCTATCCTAAATCCACGTTGATAGAGACTTCAACCCACAAAGGGTAACGGTTGCGCAAGTCCACGGACGGCTCCACCCACAAAGGGTAACGGTTGCGCGAGTCCACGAAGGGCTCCACCCACAAAGGGTCCACGAAGAAGCAACCACCCACAAAGGGTCCACGAAGAAGCAACCTTGTCTATCCCACCATGGCCATCGCCCACAAAGGACTTGCCTCACTAGCGGTAGATCTTCACGAAGTAGGCGATCTCCTTGCCCTTACAAACTCCTTGGTTCAACTCCACAATCTTGTCGGAGGCTCCCAAGTGACACCTAGCCAATCTAGGAGACACCACTCTCCAAGAAGTAACAAATGGTGTGTAGGTAATGAACTCCTTGCTCTTGTGCTTCAAATGATAGTCTCCCCAACACTCAACTCTCTCTCATAGGATTTGGATTTGGTGGAAAGAAGATTTGAGTGGAAAGCAACTTGGGAAGGCTAGAGATCAAGATTCATATGGTAGGAATGGAATATCTTGGTCTCAACACATGAGTAGGTGGTTCTCTCTCAGAACATATGAGTTGGAATTGTGTATGTGTTCTGATGGCTCTCTCCACGAATGAAGAGGAGGTGGAGGGGTATATATAGCCTCCACACAAAATCCAACCGTTACACACAGTTTTCCAATCTCGGTGGGACCGAATCAACAAACTCGGTCGGACCGAAAATGTAAACCTAGTGACCGTTAGAGATTTTCGGTGGGACTGACATGCAACTCGGTAGGACCGATATGGTTAGGGTTTGGGCATAACGTAATCTCGGTGAGACCGATTACACAAACTCGGTGAGACCGAATTTGGTAATTAGCTAACCAGAGAGTTGGTCAGGCAAACTCGGTGGGACCGATTTGCTCTTTCGGTGAGACCGAAAAGTTACAAAAAGGAAACACTGAATTTACATTGCAATCTCGATGGGACCGATTCGCTCTTTCGGTGAGACCGAAAAGTTATGAAAGGGAAACAGAGAGTTTGCAATCCCATCTCGGTGAGACCGAGATCCCTATCGGTAGAACCGATTGCTAGGGTTTGGCAGTGGCTTATGACAAGTGAAACTCGGTGGCGCCGGATAGGAAGAATCGGTAGGACCAAGTTTGGCTTAGGGTTTAGGTCATATGTGGATATGGGAAAGTAGTTGAGGGTTTTGGAGCATATCACTAAGCACATGAAGCAAGAGGCTCATTAAGAAACACCTCATCCCTCCTTGATAGTATTGGCTTTTCCTAAAGACTCAATGTGATCTTGGATCACTAAAATATAAAATGAAGAGTCTTGAGCTTTTGAGCTTGAGCCAATCCTTTGTCCTTAGCATTTTGAGGGTTCCACTTTCACATCCATGCCATGCCAATCATTGAGCTTTCCTGAAATAATCATCTTGGAATAGCATTAGCTTAATGAGCTATATGTTGTTATGAATTACCAAAACCACCTAGGGATAGTTGCATTTTCACAAACCGGTGGATTGCCATGAGAGGCTGCTTTGCGCTTCTGCTGCGAGGGCCGCGGTGTGCTCCTCCGTTCGGAGAGAGTGCTCTGTGTTTCCATTGACTGTAATAACCCCGCGAGGTCCTGACATCTTGAGCTTGAGGTATGCATAATGCGGTACCGCATTGAATCTCGCAAATGCGGTTCGCCTGAGCAGTGCATGATAACCACTGCGGAACGGGACTATATCAATGATTAACTCTTCGCTTCGAAAGTTATCCGGGGGTCCGAAGACCACTTCCAGTGTAATTGAGCATGTGCAATGGGCCTCTACGCCTGGAATGATGCCTTTAAAGGTTGTTTTTTTGGGTTTGATACTTGAGGGGTCTATACCCATTTTGCGCACTGTGTCCTGATAAAGTAGGTTCAGGCTGCTACCGCCATCCATAAGGACTCGAGTGAGGTGAAATCCGTCAATGATTGGGTCTAGAACCAGTGCGGCGAATCCACCATGACGGATACTAGTGGGATGGTCCCTGCGATCGAAAGTGATCGGATAGGAGGACCATGGGTTGAACTTTGGGGCGACTGGCTCCAACGCATATACGTCCCTGAGCGCATGCTTCCGCTCCCTATTGGGGATGTGGGTTGCGTATATCATGTTCACCGTCCGCACTTGTGGGGGAAACCTCTTCTATCCTCCGGTGTGTGGCTACCGGAGCTCCTCCTCGTCATCGCTATGTGGCCCCTTGTCCTTGTTTTCGGCAATTAACTTGCCGACCTGCTTGAACACCCAACAATCCCTGTTGGTGTGATTGGCTGGCTTGTATGGGGTGCCTTGTATTTGACACGAGCGATCGAGTATACGGTCCAAGCTGGACGGACCTGGCGTACTTTGTTTGAATGGCTTTTTCCGCCGACCGGGTTTAGAGCCTTTGAATCCGGCATTGACTGCCGTATCCTCGATATTATCGATGTTAATGCGGCGCTTATGTTTGTTGCGACGTGACCTGCTATTGCCGTCCTTGGTATCCGAAGTACCATGGTTCTTTGATATGTTATTACTGCGTGCCAGCCAACTGTCTTCTCCCACACAAAAGCGGGTCATGTGTGTCGTGAGGGCTGCCATAGATTTCGGCTTTTCCTGACCAAGGTGCCGGGCTAGCCATTCGACGCGGATGTTGTGTTTGAAAGCCGCTAGGGCCTCTGCATCCGGACAGTCGACAATTTGATTTTTCTTTGTTAGGAACCGAGTCCAGAATTGCCTGGCTAATTCTTCTGGCTGCTGAATTATGTGGCTCAAGTCATCGGCATCTGGTGGCCGCACATAAGTGCCCTGAAAGTTGTCGAGAAATGCGGCTTCCAGATCTTCCCAACAGC
Source organism: Triticum aestivum (assembly GCF_018294505.1). NCBI lineage: Eukaryota > Viridiplantae > Streptophyta > Magnoliopsida > Poales > Poaceae > Triticum > Triticum aestivum. The sequence continues at coordinate 541,156,262 of NC_057809.1, read as the reverse complement.
TGATGGACTCTGCTGGCAAGCTTTTAAGCCAATGCCGCGCCGGTCCCTTGAGATTTAGTGGGAGGCATTTGATGGCGTGTAAGTCATCACCGCTGGCCATGTGGATGTTGAGGAGGAAATCCTCGATCCATAGTACGGGATCTGTTGTGCCGTTGTATGATTCAATATTTATAGGTTTGAAACCTTCTGGGATTTGATGATCCATTACTTCGTCTGTGAAGCATAAGGGGTGTGCGGCGCCTCTGTATTGGGCTATATCGCGACACAGCTCGAATGGGTCTTGCCCGCTGTGATCGGCCCGGCCGGATTTACTTTTACTGTATCCGGCGTGACGTTTATCGTCTCGCATAGTGGCGTGCCCTCGTAATCCGTAGATCGATCTTGCATGCTTTGCTTTGTCCTTCAATATGTCTCACAGGTCTGGCGTATCTCCCCACGCCTTTTTATTTGAATGGTGTCGGGGTGCGGGCTGAGTTTTTGGCTAGAATGCCTCTCTATCGCGGCCACGAGGTGGCCGATCGGCCACGTCATACGCTTCTTCCTCCAATCGGGGTAGCAACCTGCATTTTGGGTAACTCTTGGAGGGGCGCTCGAGTTTATATTCCTCGGCCGCGAGGACTTCAGTCTATCTGTCAGCTAGCAGATCTTGATCAGCTTGAAGCTGCTGCTGCTTTTTCTTAAGGCTATTTGCCGTGGCTATAAGCCGGCGTTTGAAGCGCTCTTGTTCGACGGGATCCTCTGGCACGGCGAATTCGTCGTTGCCGAGGCTTGCCTCGTCTTTGGAGGGGGCATGTAATTATCATCCTCCGCCTCTCCATCTACCGCTCTCTCAGGAGGGCTGGCTCTTCCATCCTCCTGCTCTAAATCTTGTTGGAGGGGATTGTTGTTGTCTTCGGCACTATCCGGAGTGTTATTATCTCATGTGCCGGTATCACCACTTTTGCTTTGGCGGGACTTAGAGCGGCGCCGTTGACGTCGGCGCTTGGGTTGCTTCTTGGAGGGGTCATCCTCCGCTATCTCGTCGCCATTGCCTTCTTTGGGTGTATCCACCATGTATATATCGTATGATGAGGTGGTTGTCTAGTGCCCTGTGGGCAGTGGTTCCTCTTCGTCTCCTGCATCGTCGTCCATACCGTCGATATCTTCAGAGTCGAAGTCGAGCATGTCGGTTAACTCATCGACAGTGGATACTATGTGGGTGGTGGGTGGGCCGTGAATTTCTTTGTCGTCCGCATCCCAGTCCTGCCGGACATAGTTCGGCAAGGATCCTCCTGACAAGGAGATAGACCTTAATGAGTTCGGTATGTCGCCAAAGGGCGAGTGCTAAAAAATATCCGCGGAGGTAAACTCCATGATCGGCGCCCAATCGGATTCGATAGGAACGGGCGCAGGCGGCTCGGAGTCCGTGGCCGGAGAAGGATCCAGCAGTTTAACAACACGGCTCTCGTGCAAGGTAAGGTCGATGTTTGGCTCGATCGTCGCTGAGGGTAAGGCCTCCGTGGCGGGGTCCATCCACCCGTCCTTGGACGGCACAACTGGCTCCGAATTGAGGGTCGGAGCGGCTGCCTGTGCGATCTCCTGAACACTGTCCGACGGTAGAGCTGAATTGTACTCATCATGACCGCGTGACGCACAAGGTAGAGGCTTGAATCCGTCGAAGATCAAGTCTCCACGGATATTGGCCGTGTAGTTTAAGCTTCCAAACCTGACCTGGTGGCCAGGGGCGTAACTTTCAATCTGCTCCAAATGGCCAAGCGAATTGGCCCGCAGTGCAAAGCCGCTGAACACGAAGATCTATCCGGGGAGAAAAGTCTCACCCTGGACTGCATCGCTATCGATGATAGTAGGAGCCATCAAGCCTAATGGCGATGACACAGAGGAACTCTCAATGAAAGAACCAATGTCGGTGTCAAAACTAGCAGATCTCGGGTAGGGGGTCCCGAACTGTGCGTCTAAGGCGGATGGTAACAGGAGGCAGGGGACACAATGTTTTACCCAGGTTCGGGCCCTCTTGATGGAGGTAACACCCTACGTCCTGCTTGATTAATATTGATGATATGGGTAGTACAAGAGTAGATCTACCACGAGATCAGAGAGGCTAAACCCTAGAAGCTAGCCTATGGTATGATTGTATGTTGTCCTACGGACCCTCTGGTTTATATAGACACCGGAGGGGCTAGGGTTACACAAGGTCGGTTACAAAGGAGGAGATATACATATCCGTATTGCCTAGCTTGCCTTCCACGCCAAGTAGAGTCCCATCCGGACACGAGACGAAGTCTTCAATCTTGTATCTTCATAGTCTAACAGTCTGGCTGTCCGAAGACCCCCTAATCCAGGACTCCCTCAGGCACCATTGAAGATTTTCCAAAATTTACCTTTAGGCCAATAGACTGTTGAAAAATATGGAGCATGTTCTTGAGAGCCACCAAGTGGTCCTCTACTGCAGAAAGGATAATTATTGTGTCATCTGCATACTGAATGATAGGAAAGTCAGGGTCATGAGATGGGATTGGAAGTGTTAGAACTCCCTTAGACATCATGTCATTGACCACTATTTGAAGTAGATCAGCAGCTATGACAAATAAAAGAGGGGATAGTGGATCCCCCTGCCTGACCACACATTTACATTTGAACTGTTTGCCAGGCACCCCATTGAGCAAAACAGATGATGATCCTGAGGAAAGAATCTCTTTAATCCAAGAAATCCATTTGACATCAAAACCTTTGTGCTGTAGGACTTGCAAGATGAGGTCATGCTCCACAGTGTCAAAAGCTTTGGCAAAATCCAATTTCAAAATGATAATTGGCCTTTTTGATTGATTGCATTAATGTATATATTCAAAAGCCAGGCCAGAGAGTCCTGAATGGCTCTGCTCTTCAAAAACCCATATTGATTCTTATGGTTGCATTGCAGAATGACCTTTTGAAGCCTATTTTCCAAAAGCTTAGTAAGGAACTTGAGGCATGTGTTAGTAAGAGATATTGGTCTAAAATCCTCTGGTCCTTCAGGACACAACATCTTTGGAATTAAGGTGATAAGGGATCCATTAATATTTTCCAAAGATAGCTTCCCATCATAAAACCCCTAAATGAGAGCCAAAAAATCCTTCTCAATGTGCACCAACACTTCTTAACAAAAAGACCATTAAAACCATCCGGCCCTGGAGCTCGATCAGTCGGCAATTCTTTAAGGACAGTGGCGATTTCTTCAACAGAAAACAGTTCAGACAGACTGCTCAAGCCATCAACAGGTTGAATAAGAGCGTGCAGATCAAAGCCCACATTAATACCTTGGGCCTGGCCCATTCTATTTTTAAAAGAGGACCAAAGGATTCCCGCCATTTGGGAGTGATCAGAAACTAGGTCAGCACCTGCAACAGAGAGGCTTGCAATCGTATTCCTGCGCAGACGTTCAGAAGCCATTGCATGAAAAAACTTAGAATTCCCCCCCCCACCTTAATATAACGGATTGTACACCTCTTGCTTCCAATAAATGTAATGTATTCTAAGCAAATTCTCATGGTGTAATTTAACAATCTTCTGAAAGTTAAATTCAGGTGTGGTGAGAGGCCTCAACTCTTCCAAGTTACCAAAGAATAAGATTACTCGAGAACAATCCATTCTGAGTCGTTTAAGGAACGACAGGTTCTTGCTCCAAGCCTTGAGGGAAGAACGCAGGTGCTTAAACTTGGTTGTCAGGACCGCAGAAGGAGACAAATCAGCAAACACTGGCTGGTTCCAAGAAAGCTTGACACAGTCCAAAAACCCTGGCATGTCTACCCAGTAGTTCTCAAACCTGAAAACTCTGGTTTTAGGTATATTGGTGTCAATTGAAACCATGCAGGGCACATGATCAGATGACGTTTTTGCCAGGGGTAGAACAACAGTGTTGGGATAGATAGAAATCCAGTCTGAGGTGGTAAAAAACCAATCAAGTTGTTCGAGCAATGGCTGCTCCTGCATATTGGACCAAGTAAAACTTCTGCCTATTAAAGGCAATTCCAGCAAACCCAAATGGCCAATGATCTCATTAAAGAGGAAAATGTCATTGACATCACCACCTGGTCTGTTTCTATTATCAAAGGAACGAATGAAGTTGAAATCTCCCAGAAGCAACCAATTCTCGTCTGTTGGGATATTAAGGTGGTAGAGCCAACTAACAAAATTATCCCTAGGGGGGCCATCACAGGGCCCATAAACGGACACTAGGGTCCACTTCTCAGCATTATGAACTGATGGAAAAGGAACTACAATGCCAAAGCTCTGAACTTGAACGAGGGTCCCATGGAAGATGGACGAGTTCCAAACAACAAGGATGCCACTAGAAGCACCAACGGCCGGGGCAAACACAAAAGTATCAAAGCGCCGAGGACAAAAAGATCCAATTTTTCGAATATCAAAATCCACACACTTCGTTTCTTGCAAGCAAACAATGGAGCATTGACTCTCCTCAATCTTTGCTCTCACATCACGCTGTCGAGCATCTGAATTCAGGCCACGGACATTCCAACAGAGTACACGCCAATTACGATAAGTTGTACTATCCATAAAGAACTCGCATCGATAAAATAAGGACTGTTAGGCATAACCTAGCAATTTCATAAATCATAGCCACACGACCCAAAAGAGAAAACAGTGCAACAAGTTCAGATAAAACATAGCCACTAAAGAGACAAAAACTATGCTCCACCGACGTACTTCTTCCTCCTATATATATCCATGTACCCCAAAACGATCAGAGCAGGAGCCAAAACCCTAATTCCACTGCCGTAACTTTCTGTATCCACGAGATCCCATCTTGGGGTCTGTTCTGGAACTCCGCGGGAGGGGGCATCGATCACGGAGGGCTTCTACATCAACACCATAGCCCCTTCGATGAAGTGTGAGTAGTTTATCTCAGACCTACGGGTCCATAGTTAGTAGCTAGATGGCTTCTTCTCTATTTTTGGATCTCAATACAATGTTCTCCCCCTCTCTTGTGGAGATCTATTTGATGTAATCTTCTTTTTGCGGTGTGTTTGTTGAGACCGATGAATTGTGGGTTTATGATCAAGTCTATCTATGAATAATATTTAAATCTTCTCTGAATTCTTTTATGTATGATTGGTTATCTTTGCAAGTCTCTTTGAATTATCAATTTGGTTTGGCCTACTAGATTGATCTTTCTTGCAATGGGAGAAGTGCTTAGCTTTGGGTTCAATCTTGCGGTGTCCTTTCCCGGTGACAGTAAGGGCAGCAAGGCACATATTGTATTGTTGCCATCGAGGATAACAAGATGGGGTTCTCTTCATATTGCATGAGTTTATCCCTATACATCATGTCATCTTGCTTAACGCGTTACTCTATTTTTAACTTAATACTCTAGATGCATGCTGGATAGCGGTCGATGAGTGGAGTAATAGTAGTAGATGTAGGCAGGAGTCGGTCTACTTGTCTCGGACGTGATGCCTATATACATAATCATGCCTAGATATTCTCATAATTATGCTCAATTCTGTCAATTGCTCAACAGTAATTTTTTCACCCACCGTAGAATACTTATGCTCTTGAGATAAGCCACTAGTGAAACCTATGGCCCCCGGGTCTATCTTCATCATATTGTTCTCCTACTACTTTGCTATTTACTTTGCCTTTGTTTTACTTTGCATCTTTATCATAAAAATACCAAAAATATTATCTTTATCATATCTATCAGATCTCACTCTCGTAAGTGGCCTCATAGGGATTGACAACCCCTATTTGCGTTGGTTGCGAGGATTTATTTGTTTTGTGTAGGAACAAGGGACTTGCACATAGCCTCCTACTGGATTGATACCTTGGTTCTCAAAAACTGAGGGAAATACTTACGCTACTTTGTTGCATCATCCCTTCCTCTTCGGGGAAAACCAACGCAGTGCTCAAGAGGTAGCAAGAAGTATTTCTGGCACCGTTGCCGGGGAGGTCTTCGCAAAAGTCAACATACCAAGTACCCATCACATACCCTTATCTGCCGCATTACATTATTTGCCATTTGCCTCTCCTTTTCCTCTCCCCCCACTTCACCCTTGCCGTTTTATTCGCCCTCTCTCTATCCTCCCTCTCTTTCTCTATTTGCCTCTTTTTGCCCGTTTGCCTCTTTGTTTGCTTGTGTGTTAGTTTGTTTGCTTGTCATGATGGCTCAAGATAATACTAAATTGTCTGACTTCACCAATACCAACAACAATGATTTTATTAGCACTCTGATTGCTCCTCTTACCGATGCTGAATCTTGTGAAATTAATACTGCTTTGCTGAATCTTGTATGAAAGATCCATTTTCCGGCCTTCCTAGTGAAGATGCCGCTACCCATCTTAATAGCTTCGTTGATTTGTGTGACATGCAAAAGAAGAAAGATGTGGATAATGATATTGTTAAATTGAAGTTATTTCCTTTTTCGCTTAGAGATCGTGCTAAAGCTTGGTTTTCGTCTTTGCCTAAAAATAGTATTGATTCATGGAACAAGTGCAAAGATGATTTTATCTCTAAGTATTTTCCTCCCGCTAAGATCATCTCTCTTAGAAACGATATTATGAACTTTAAGCAACTTGATCATGAACATGTTGCACAAGCTTGGGAGAGAATGAAATTAATGATACGTAATTTCCCTACTCATGGTTTAAATTTGTGGATGATTGTTCAAAAAATTTATGCCGGATTGAATTTTGCTTCTAGAAATCTTTTAGATTCGGCCGTAGGAGGCACTTTTATGGAAATCACTTTATGAGAAGCTACTAAACTCCTAGATAATATTATGGTTAATTATTCTCAATGGCACACTGAAAGATCTACTAATAAAAAGGTGCATGCTATAGAAGAAATTAATGTTTTGAGTGGAAAGATGGATGAACTTATGAAACTATTTGCTAATAAGAGTGTTTCTTCTGATCCTAATGATATGCCCTTGTCTACTTTGATTGAGAATAATAATGAATCTATGGATGTGAATTTTGTTGGTAGGAACAATTTTGGTAATAACGCGTATAGAGGAAACTTTAATCCTAGGCCTTATCCTAGTAATCCCTCTAATAATTATGGTAATTCCTACAACAATTCTTATGGAAATTATAATAAGATGCCCTCTGATTTTGAATCTAATATTAAAGAATTTATTACTTCGCAAAAGAATTTTAATGCTATGATTGAAGAAAAATTGCTTAAGATTGATGATTTGGCTAGGAACGTTGATAGAATTTCTCTTGATGTTGATTCTTTGAAACTTAGATCTATTCCACCTAAGCATGATATCAATGAGTCTCTCAAAGCCATGAGAATTTCCATTGATGAGTGCAAATAAAGAACCGCTAGGATGCGTGCTAAGAAAGATGCCTTTATAAAAGTGTGTTCTTCTAGTTCCTATGAAAATAATGATGAAGATCTAAAAGTTATTGATGTGTCCCCTATTAAATCTTTGTTTTGCAATATGAATCTTGATAATGATGGGACTGAATGTGATCCGCCTTTACCTAGAAGGTGTTCTAAGAATTCGGAATCTATTGATCTTGATGCTAAATTTGATAAAAGTGGGATTGAAGAAATTAAAACCCTAGATGTTGCTAAACCCACTATTATGGATTTCAAGGAATTTAACTATGAAAATTGCTCTTTAATTGATTGTATTTCCTTGTTTCAATCCGTGCTAAATTCTCCTCACGCTTATAGTCAAAATAAAGCATTTACTAAACATATCGTTGATGCCTTGATGCAATCTTATGACGAAAAACTTGAATTCAAAGTTTCTATCCCTAGAAAACTTTATATTGAGTGGGAACCAACTATTAAAATTAAAATTAAAGATCATGAATGCTATGCTTTATGTGATTTGGGTGCTAGTGTTTCCAGGATTCCAAAGACTTTGTGTGATTTGTTAGGTTTCCGTGATTTTGATGATTGCTCTCTAAACTTGCATCTTGCGGATTCCACTATTAAGAAACCTATGGGAAGAATTAATGATGTTCTTATTGTTGCAAATAGGAATTATGTGCCCGTAGATTTTATTGTTCTTGACATAGATTGCAATCCTTCATGTCCTATTATTCTTGGTAGACCTTTCCTTAGAACGATTGGTGCAATTATTGATATGAAGGAAGGAAATATTAGATTCCAATTTCCATTAAGGAAAGGCATGGAACACTTTCCTAGAAAAAATATTAAATTACCTTATTAATCTATTATGAGAGCCACTTATGAATTGCCTACCAAAGATGGCAATACCTAGATTTATTCTTGCTTGTTATGCCTAGCTAGGGGCGTTAAACGATAGCGCTTGTTGGGAGGCAACCCAATTTTATTTTTATTCCTTGCTATTTGCTCCTGTTTAGTAATAAATAAATTATCTATCCTCTGTTTTGGTTGTGTTTTTTGTGTTTAATTAGTGTTTGTGCCAAGTAGAACCGTTGGGAAGACTTGGGGAAAGTCTTGTTGAACTTGCTGTAAAAAACAGAAACTTTAGTGCTCACGAGAACTGCTGCCATTTTTATTCGGAGAGTTCTATTTAGTTAATTATTTTTTCAGATGATTAATAGATAAATTACTCACGTCCAGAAATTTATTTTAGAATTTTTGGGGTTCCAGATCATGCGCTAGCTACAGATTACTACAGACTGTTCTGTTTTTGACAGATTCTGTTTTTCATGTGTTGTTTTGCTTATTTAGATGAATCTATGGCTAGTAAAATAGTTTATAAACCATAGAGAAGCTGGAATACAGTAGGTATAACACCAATATAAATAAATAATGAGTTCATTACAGTACCTTGAAGTGGTCTTTTGTTTTCTTTCGCTAACGGAGCTCACGAGATTTTCTACTTTAAGTTTTGTGTTGTGAAGTTTTCAAGTTTTGGGTAAAGATTTGATGGATTATGGAACAAGGAGTGGCAAGAGCCTAAGCTTGGGGAATCCCTTGGCACCCCCAAGATAATCTAAGGACACCTAAAAGCCAAAGCTTGGGGATGCCCCGGAAGGCATCCCCTCTTTCGTCTACTTCTATCAGTAACTTTACTTGGAGCTATATTTTTATTCGCCACATGATATTTGTTTTGCTTGGAGCGTCTTGTATTATTTGAGTCTTTATTTTTTAGTTTACCACAATCATCCTTGCTGTACACACCTTTTGGGAGAGCCATACATAATTTGGAATTTGTCAGAATACTCTATGTGCTTCGCTTATATCTTTTGAGTTATATAATTTTGCTCTAGTACTTCACTTATATCTTTTAGAGCACGGTGATGGATTTGTTTTATAGAAACTATTGATCTCTCATGCTTCACTTAGATTATTTTGAGAGTCTTAAATAGCATGGTAATTTGCTTAAAATCCCAATTTGCTTGGTATGCAAGATTAATAATAAAACTTTCTCATTAGTGTGTTGAATACTATGATAAGTTTGATACTTGATAATTGTTTTGAGATATGAAGATGGTGATATTAAAGTTGTTCTAGTTGAGTAGTTGTGAATTTGAGAAATACTTGTGTTGAGGTTTGTGATTCCCGTAGCATGCACGTATGGTGAACCGTTATGTGATGAAGTCGGAGCATGATTTATTTTTTCATTGTCTTCCTTATGAGTGGCGGTCGGGGACGAGCGATGGTCTTTTCCTACCAATCTATCCCCCTAGGAGCATGCGCGTAATACTTTGATTTGATAACTTGTAGATTTTTGCAATAAGTATGTGAGTTCTTTATGACTAATGTTGAGTCCATGGATTATACGCAATCTCACCCTTCCACCTTTGCTAGCCTCTCTAATACCGCGCACCTTTCACCGGTATCATACACCCATCGTATACCTTCCTCAAAACAGCCACCATACGTACCTATTATGGCATTAGCCATTCCGAGATATATTGCCATGCAACTTTCCACCGTTCCGTTTATTATGACACACTCCATCATTGTCATATTGCTTAGCATGATCATGTAGTCGACATCGTATTTGTGGCAAAGCCACCGTTCATAATTCTTTCATACATGTCACTCATGAGTCATTGCATATCCTGGTACACCACCGGAGGCATTCATATAGAGTCATATTTTGTTCTAAGTATCGAGATGTAATTTTTGAGTTGTAAGAAAAATAAAAGTGTGATGATCATCATTATTAGAGCATTGTCCCGGTGAGGAAGGATGATGGATACTATGATTCCACCACAAGTCGGGATGAGACTCCCGACGAAAAAAAGAACAAAAAAAGAAAAGAGGCCATAAAAAAGAGAAAAGGCCCAAATAAAAAAATGAGAGAAAAAGAGAGAAGGGACAATGCTACTATCCTTTTACCACACTTGTGCTTCAAAGTAGCACCATGATCTTCATAGTAGAGAGTCTCTCATGTTATCACTTTCATATACTAGTGGGAATTTTTCATTATAGAACTTGGCTTGTATATTCCAATGATGGGCTTCCTCAAATTGTCCTAGGTTTTCATGCACAAGCAAGTTGGATGCACACCCACTTAGTTTCTTTTTGAGCTTTCATATACTTATAGCTCTAGTGCATCCATTGCATGGCAGTCCCTACTCACTCACATTGATATCTATTGATGGGATCTCCATAGCCTGTTGATACGCCTAGTTGATGTGAGACTATCTTCTCCCTTTTTGTCTTCTCCACAACCACCACTCTATTCCACCTATAGTGATATGTCCATGGCTCACGCTCATGTATTGCGTGAAAATCGAAAAAGTTTTGAGAATATCAAAAGTATGAAACAATTGCTTGGCTTGTCATCGGGGTTGTGCGTGATTTAAATATTTTGTGTGGTGAAGATGGAGCATAGCCAGACTATATGATTTTGCAGGGATAACTTTATTTGGCCATGTTATTTTGAGAAGACATATTGCCTAGTTAGTATGCTTGAATTATTATTATTTTTATGTCAATATGAACTTTTGTCTTGAATCTTTTGGATCTGAATATTCATACGACAATTAAGAAGAATTACATTAAAATTATGCCAAGTATCACTCCGCATCAAAAATTCTGTTTTTATCATTTACCTACTCGAGGACGAGTAGGAATTAAGCTTGGGGATGCTTGATACGTCTCCAACGTATCTATAATTTTTGATTGCTCCATGCTATATTATCTACTGTTTTAAACATGATTGGGCTTTATTATCCACTTTTACATTATTTTCGGGACTAACTTATTAACCGGAGGCCCAGCCCAGAATTGTTGTTGTTTTTTTTGCCTATTTTAGGGTTTCGAAGAAAAGGAATATCAAATGGAGTCCAAACGGAATGAAACCTTCGGGAGCGTGATTTTCTCAACAGATAAGACCCGGGAGACTTGGACCCTACACCAAGGCACGTAACAGGAGGCCACGAGGTAGGGGGCGCGCCCTAGCCTACCAGGCGCGCCCCCACCCTCATGGGCCCCCTGTTGCTCCACCGACGTACTTCTTCCTCCTATATATATCCACGTACCCCCAAATGATCAGAACAGGAGCCAAAACCCTAATTCCACCGCCGTAACTTTCTGTATCCACGAGATCCCATCTTGGGGCCTGTTCCGGAGCTCCACCGGAGGGGGCATCGATCACGGAGGGCTTCTACATCAATACCATAGCCCCTCTGATGAAGTGTGAGTAGTTTATCTCAGACCTACAGGTCCATAGTTAGTAGCTAGATGGCTTCTTCTCTCTTTTTGGATCTCAATACAATGTTCTCCCCCTCTCTTGTGGAGATCTATTCGATGTAATCTTATTTTTGCGGTGTGTTTGTTGAGATCGATGAATTGTGGGTTTATGATCAAGTCTATCTATGAATAATATTTGAATCTTCTCTGAATTCTTTTATGTATGATTGGTTATCTTTGCAAGTCTCTTCGAATTATCAGTTTGGTTTGGCCTACTAGATTGATCTTTCTTGTAATGGGAGAAGTGCTTAGCTTTGGGTTCAATCTTGCGGTGTCCTTTCCGGTGACAGTAAGGGCAGCAAGGCACGTATTGTATTGTTGCCATCGAGGATAACAAGATGGGGTTCTCTTCATATTGCATGAGTTATCCCTCTACATCATGTCATCTTGCTTAAGGCATTACTCTGTTTTTAACTTAATACTCTAGATGCATGCTGGATAGAGGTCGATGAGTGGAGTAATAGTAGTAGATGCAGGCAGGAGTCGGTCTACTTGTCTCGGACGTGATGCCTATATACATGATCATGCCTAGATATTCTCATAATTATGCTCAATTCTGTCAATTGCTCAGCAGTAATTTGTTCACCCACCATAGAATACTTATGCTCTTGAGAGAAGCCACTAGTGAAAGCTATGGCCCTCGGGTCTATCTTCATCATATTGTTCTCCTACTACTTTGCTATTTACTTTGCCTTTATTTTACTTTGCACCTTTATCATAAAAATACCAAAAATATCATCTTTATCATATCTCACTCTCGTAAGTGGCCTCATAGGGATTGACAACCCCTATTTGCGTTGGTTGTGAGGATTTATTTGTTTTGTGCAGGTACGAGGGACTTGCGCGTAGCCTCCTATTGGATTGATACCTTGGTTCTCAAAAACTAAGGGAAGTACTTACGCTACTTTACTGCATCATCCCTTCCTCTTCGGGAAAAACCAACGCAGTGCTGAAGAGGTAGCAGGGAACGCCATAATGGTGTACGACCCCGGATATGAAGTCTATCACCGGTCCAGATTCAGTCGTTTTGACAGGTTTGGCTTCTATCCATTTGGTGAATTTGTCCACCATGACCAGTAAGTATTTTCTCTTATGGGTTCCCCCTTTAAGGGGGTCCGACCATATCGAGCCCCCAGACCACAAAGGGCCAAGTAATGGGGATGGTTTGGAGGGCGGTAGGTGGCATGTGGCTTTGGTTTGCAAAAAGCTGGCAACCAACGCAATGTTGAACCAGATGCTGTGCATCTGCCCGGGCTGTCGGCCAATAAAATCCTGTACGGAAGGCCTTACTTACAAGGGCCCGGGCTACTGCATGGTGGCCGCCGAGTCCGGCGTGGATTTCTGCCAACAGCTTCCGCCCTTCCTCTTCAGAGGTGCACCTTTGAAGGACTCCGGTTGTGCTTTTCTTATAAAGCTCTCCCTCATGGACCTTGTAGGCTTTAGATTGCCGCACTATGCAGGGAGCCTCATTTTGGTCCTCGGGTAATTCCTGTCTAGTTAGGTAGGCCAGGAATGGTTCTGTCCATGGGGCGATGACGGCCATTATCACGTGGGCTGAAGGTGTTATTTCGGTGGCAGAGCCTCCGATTGTGTCAAAGTATTCGGTATCTGGGGTTGTGGCCGGGTCCGGACCAATTTTGCTGGTGTCCCCTTCCCATACCACGGATGGTTTAAACAGTCTTTCCAGGAAGATGTTTGGTGGGACGGGGTCGCGTTTAGCGCCGATACGAGCTAGGATGTCCGCTGCCTGGTTGTTTTCCCGTGCCACGTGGTGGAATTCCAGCCCCTCGAACCGGGCTGACATTTTGAGGACGGCGTTGCGATATGCCGCCATTTTCGGATCCTTGGCGTTGAAGTCTCCATTTATTTGGGATATTGCAAGGTTCGAGTCCCCACGCACTTCTAGGCATTGGATACCCATGGAGACTGCCATCCGGAGGCCGTGTAGTAGGGCCTCGTATTCGGCTGCGTTATTGGAGTCCGTATATAGTATTTGGAGCATGTATTGCACCGTGTCTCCGGTAGGGGACGTCAGGACGACGCCAACCCCTAGACCAGCCAGCATTGTAGTGCTGTCAAAGTGCATGATCCAATTGGAGTATGCGCCGTACTCTTTAGGTAGTTCGGCTTCTGTCCATTCGGCTACGAAGTCGGCCAGTACTTGCAACTTAATGGCTCGACATGGCTTATATGTTATGTCGAACGGGAGGAGCTCAATAGCCCATTTGGCAATCCGGCCCGTGGCATCACGGTTGTTGATTATATCATTGAGTGGTACTTCGGATGCCACTGTGATCGAACACTCTTGAAAGTAGTGTCGTAATTTCCGGGATGCCATAAATACCGCGTATGCTATCTTTTGGTAATGTGGGTACCGTGATTTACATGGAGTGAGGACAGTGGATACATAATATACCGGTTTTTGAAGCGGGAATTTATGTCCGTCTGTCTCTCGTTCGACGACGAGCACTACGCTTAAAACTTGATGAGTTGCCGCTATATATAATAGCATTAGTTCGCCAACAGTTGGCGCGAACAGGATTGGGTTGGCGGCCAGGATGGCTTTGATTTCTTCCAATCCGGTCGTGGCTGCGTCCGTCCACTCGAAGTGTTCGGTGCGCCTAATAAGGCGATAAAGGGGAAGTGCCTTTTCTCCTAATCGGGAGATAAAGCGGCTTAAAGCCGCCATGCATCCAGTCGATTTCTGGATTTGCTTGAGGTCAGTTGGGATAGCCAACTGTGACAGAGCTTGGATTTTAGCCGGATTTGCTTCAATTCCTCTACTGGAGACGATGAAGCCCAGGAGCTTTTCGGCGGGAACGCCGAAGACGCATTTTTCTGGATTGAGCTTAATGTCGTATGTTCGGAGATTGGTGAACGTGAGCCTCAAGTCGTCTATTAAAGAGTCGACGTGTCTGGTTTTAATGGCCACGTCGTCTACGTATGCCTCCATAGTCTTGCCGATCTGCTTTTCCAGACATGTCTGGATCATGCGCTGATATGTTGCGCTCGCACTTTTTAGCCCAAAGGGCATTGTGTTAAAGCAGAAGGGGTTGTATGGTGTTATAAATGCTCTTGCGGGTTGATTAGACTCCGCCATCTTAATCTGGTGGTAACCGGAGTATGCGTCGAGGAAGCACAGTGATTCGTGTCCCGCGGTAGCGTCGATGATTTGATCGATACGAGGGAGTGGGAAGGGATCCTTTGGGCAAACCTTGTTAAGGTCTTTGAAGTCGACACATAGGCGCCAGGATTTGTCCTTCTTTGGTACCATCACCAAGTTTGCTAGCCAATCAGGATGTTTTATTTCTTTAATAAATACGGCTTCCAGTAGCTTGGCGAGCTCCTCTCCCATGGCTTGTCGCTTAGGTTCAGAGAAACACTGAAGAGTCTGCTTGACCGGCTTGAATCCTTTTAGAATATTAAGGCTATGCTCAGCCAATCTACATGGGATTCCTGGCATGTCTGAGGGATGCCAGGAGAATATGTCACAATTCTCGCGCAGAAACTCCCATAGTGCGGCATCTACAGCGGGGTCTAACTGTGCCCCAATGGATGTTGTTTTTGTAGGGTCCGTTGGATGGACTTGGAATTTAACTATTTCGTCCGCTGGTTTAAAGGAGGTGGACTTGGATCTTTTGTCTAGTATCACGTCGTCTCCGTCCACCGTGGAGCGCAGCGCGGTTAACTCCTCTGCCACAAGGGCTTCGGATAATGCCTCGAGGGCTAGTGCGGCTGTTTTGTTCTCGGTGCGGAGTGCTATGTCCAGATCACTAGCTAGAGTGATAATTCCATTGGGTCCGGGCATTTTGAGCTTCATGTACCCGTAATGGGGTATGGCTTGAAAAATCGTGAATGCCTCCCGCCCTAGAAGGGCGTGGTATCCGCTACTGAACGGGGCCACTTGGATTGTAATTTCTTCGGACCTATAATTCTCCGGAGTGCTGAATACCACATCAAGTGTGATTTTCCCAGCGCAACGTGCCTGCCGACTAGGGATGATTCCTCGGAAGGTCATACTGCTTTGCTCAATACAGTTTCTGTCTATGTCCATCTTTTGGAGAGTTTCCTCATAGATGAGGTTTAATCCGCTGCCGCCATCCATGAGCACCTTAGTGAGCCGAAAGCCGTCCACAATTGGACTGAGGACCAAAGCGGCTGGTGATCGGGCTGTTCGGAATTTAGGTTCATCACTGGCGTTGAAGGTGATAGCCGTTTCGCTCCATGGATTTATTGCTGCCACATGGCAGACTTCGGTAAGGCTGTGGAGTGCTCGCTTACGCCTATTATTTGAGGCGAAGGTTTCTAAGACTATTAATACTGTGTTGTTATCCGTGGGGAGGTGCTCTGAGGTATTTTGGGTGAGAAGATCCTCACCGCTTTTGGCCACTTGCCGGAGTACCCAACATGCTCTAAGGCTGTGTGTTGATATGGTATTCGTTGTACTATGGATTGTGCAGGGCCCGTTGAGCCATCCCTCCAATACGGTTCCACGCCCTATAGTGGGCTTTTGCTTCTTTGTAATTGAGTCGGGCGACTTATAGGAGTGCGCCCTTTTAGTTCGGACTGGGGGTTTTGTCAGTGCCGAATTATCCCAAAATTGTGTTTGGGTTTTCCAGGCACTTTCCATCGCACAGTATTTCTGTACGATTTCCGCCAAGTCGGTGAAGTGTGCTATGTCACGGCGACTTATGGCGTTGAGGACTCCCTTGTCCGTGCAATTGTTTCAAAACAACGAAATTGCATCTTCCTCACGACAGTCCTTGACCTTGTTCATTACAAGGAGGAATCTGGCCCAATAGTGATGTATTGTCTCTTGGGGCGCTTGTCTAATGTGGGAAAGATAGTTTGTACTTGGGTGGGTGGGTGGATTTAAGTCCAGACCTTGTCCCAATCTGTGATCCCGGGGCAGGGGAGTTTCCGATCTCGGAAGTTTGGGCTCCGAGATATTGCCCTGCGGGTTCGGTATGCGGCCTGATTCAGAATTCAGGGTTAGGGGGGCGTCCTCCCGTGAGCGCATATCCTGTTCGGAGAGCTCGGGAATCCGGACATAGTTCGTCCTCAGGATAGGGGGAGAATCGCCGCATTGCTCCCCCACCACCGCTATTTGATGGGTGACTGGCGGAGAGTTAATCTCCCTTTGGTCGGGTTTAAGCCCGATCCGCTCGTGGTCCGTAGTGACTCCCAGAGCGGCAATGCGATCCAAGAGCTTGTTCAAAGAGTAGAGCTCCACTGGATCCATCTGTTCGGCAAATTTTGAGCCGATGTGGAGGCTATTTTCGATGACCCGAGAGGTCATCGTCGGCGCAGCGGCCGAGAAGGCGGTCATGACGAAGCCGCCTAGTCGGAGAGTTTGGCCTACAACCAGGGCTCCCCCAGAGGTGATGTTGTGCTTGACAACGAGGCGAGCCATCTTCCTTATGATGACGACACAGTGGAACTCTCAATGAAAGCACCAATGTCGGTGTCAAAACCAACGGATCTCGGGTAGGGGGTCCCGAACTGTGCGTCTAAGGCGAATGGTAACAGGAGGCAGGGGACACGATGTTTACCCAGGTTCGGGCCCTCTTGATAGAGGTAATACCCTACGTCCTGCTTGATTGTTCTTGACGATATGAGTATTACAAGAGTTGATCTACCACGAGATCAGAGAGGCTAAACCCTAGAAGCTAGCCTATGGTATGATTGTATGTTGTCCTACGGACTAAAACCCTCCCGTTTATATAGACACCGGAGGGGGCTAGGGTTACACAAGGTCGGTTACAAAGGACGAGATATACATATCTGTATTGCCTAGCTTGCCTTTCATGCCAAGTAAAGTCCCATCCGGACACGAGACGAAGTCTTCAATCTTGTATCTTCATAGTTCAACAGTCCGGCGAAGGATATAGTCCGGCTGTCCGGAGACCCCCTAATCCAAGACTCCCTCAGTACCCCAAGGGATCGGCTTTTGATCTCATTGGATATTCAGACTCTGACTATGCTGGTGATCGTGTGGACCACAAGTCAACATATGGCACATGCCATTTCCTCCGACGATATTTGGTCTGTTGGTCCTCGAAGAAATAGAACTGCGTATCACTGTCTACTACTCAAGCTGAGTACATTGCTGCTGGTTCTTGCTGTGCTCAACTGCTATGGATGAAGCAAACTGTCAAGGACTAGGGCGTCGACATGAAGAATGTGTCACTCTACTGTGATAATGAGAGTGCCATCAAGATTGCTCATAACCCAGTTCAGCACTCGAAGACAAAGCACATTCAGATTCGTCATCATTTTCTTTGTGATCATGTGTTGAAGGGCGACCTCTCTATTGAGCATGTGAAGACTGAAGAACAGCTAGCCAATATCTTCACTAAACCCTTGGATGAGAAGAGATTTAGCAAGTTGCGGTGTGAGATGAATATCTTAGAATCTTCGAATGTTCTTTGAAAGGACACTCATCCTAACACTTATGCAAAATTGATGACTTAGATGTGCGACACGTGAAGAAACGTTTTTCTTCAATCAATGAAGAATAACACTCTAAGTGTGAAGAAATTAACGAATAATTTGATTCTCAGAACCCTACGACAATTGTACGCAGTGTCTGAAATCATCATTCTTATACGGTGGGTCACACCACCACCAAAAGTTGAAAATCTTCAATCTAAGTTTTTCCTCAGCTGTTCAATTTCTTCAACTTTGCAATGTCTTCTCTATTTTCGTTGTTTTTCTTCATTGACTATATATATATATATATATATATATATATATATATATATATATATATATAGTGTTACTATTCATCACCCAGGGTGGAGAATAAGTTATTCTTCACCTGAGGTAATCTTACGATCATTTCATAATTAAATTACGTTTGGAATTCAAATAGTTACATTTCTATTGATTCACTACATAAAATTTGACATAAGAAAATAAAAATATAGGTCATAAGACAAGAAAATTTGCAGTTTATGTGTATTTTAGACTATGTTTTTACGTTTGTAATTTTACATAACATAAAATATTTTTTACGGCGAATATATATTTTCTTACGGTCTCTTTTTGCGTCGGAAATAAGACAAAACTTACGAAACATAAAATTACGGTGCATTGATGGTAAAATAGAGGGGGGTGAAGAATAACTATTCCTCACCCAGGGTGACGAATAGCGCAACCCTATATATATATATATATATATATATATATATATATATATATATATATATATATATATATATATATATATGAGTTTATGTCCTCTACAGCATTCACTTATTGCTATTTCTTCAAGTTGCTTGTTCTGCTATGTGAATGTGATCGGACCCTTTCCCCCTCTATGCTTAACTCAACCTAGTCTATTCACAAATTCTTCATGTGCGTTCTATTTGAAACTCGTTCAAAATCTTCACTATGTCCTTGTCAGCTAAAGAAATTGCGAACGGAACTTTAAACTTATCTTATCTGAATTTCCGGCCTTTGCCGCCCAAACCGTTACACCTTCCACGATAATCCTTATCCTTTTCACCCATGATCACATACGATCTTCACCTCTCAGTACGTAGGTGACACATGTCGCGCGAATGAGAAGGGTCAGGGGCACGTTCATCCCATTTCCTCGGGCAAGCAGTTTTTCACTTCGGCTATAAATACCCCTCTCCCTTCCTTACTTCGTTTTTACTCCGCTCGACCTCACTCCCTCGCTCGAGCTCGCAAACCCTAGTGCCGCCGCTACTTCCATCGTCGCCGGTGAGGAAGAGCTTCACTGCCTCGACCTCGTCGCCGCCGTACTCATGCCGGACGCGGATTTCTTCACTCCGCCGCCGCCGTAGCTGTCTTCCTCAGCCAAGTTAGGGCGTGGAAGATCTGAACCGATGAGCTTCAAATCTACACTTCCCAGTTCATTGTGTTCTTCGTCCAGGGTAATTAAAAGTTACTTTTACTACCCTTGTTGATTCAGATGTTTTTCTTCAAATCTTCAAAAGGTGTTTTCTTGAAATCTTCACACACTGGACACCTTCCATAACATTTGTTCTTGATTTGTTTCTCTAAGAAAATTTTTCTTCAAGATTCCTCAATCATGTGGATTTTCAAATCTGTACAACTCTAGAATCTAAATCAAAGAACGCTTAGTGAAATTCCTCAAGATTCATCCGGTCAAATTCCTCAAACTTGTTCTTATTGCAAAACCTTCTGAGAACGCATATGACCTCTCCAAATTCCTCGCAACTATACTCTGTTCACAGGTACACATGTCCGCTGTTGAATCACTAGGTTCTCATCAACTTAACTCATTTGCAGCGTTCCTCGAAGAAAAATTGCATACCTCTTCAGAGAACACAATCGTTCAAAACCCTTAGCTGAAGAAAATGGCAGATGGCAAGAAGCCACAGAAGGGAGGAAAGAGGCCTGAGGTCAACACTGCGTTTGAAATCCTTGAGGATATTTACAAGGATTATTGCACTCCTGATGAGGCCACACATGGAAAGGAAACCAAGAATGAGCGCAAAGTGCGCATCCAAAGGATAGAGAGGAGATGGGCACGGGAATGGAGATAGTACAGATATGTTACTCCCAAGTATATGAAGAAATTCGCTCTTAATCCTCCATACCTAAGACCTCCATTGGCACCTGGCCAGGAAGCTGATCCCACCAGCCTCAAGCGTGGTGAGGATTATCCTGATTAATGGGCTAAGTGCCAGGCCAAGCTAGCCAGAGTAGCTAAGGAAGCAGTGAGGAAATTTAATGAAGACTCTGTTGCTGCTGCTGCTGCCACTGCTGAGGCCTCTGCAAGCAAGCCAAAGAAGCCTTCTCATAAGCCAAGTTCCCCAGCAATGCCCTCATGGCCAGATTATTCAAAGCCCTCACGGCCAATTCCTCAAGCCGCACCAGCTCCTCCAAAGTCCTCAGCTCCTCCATCAAAATCCTCAGCACCCGCGCATCTTGCCTCGGGACAAAGGACAACAGACATCTCTATTGCCTCAGGAGCTTCTGCTAGTTCTTCAGCTACACCAAATTCATCAACTGGCCCCTCTCTGCTGAAGACAAATCGTACTGCTGGACGAGGCTCTCGACCAAGTCCTCACAAGAAGCAGGTCGCCTTTCAAGTGCCGTCTGATGAAGACGAAGTTGATAATGAAGAACTTGTTGAAATCATCTGGGACATGCAACTCAGGGCTGCTAGAGCCAAAGGCACAAGTGTGCCTCTGCTTTTGGATCCAAAATTGATCCTTGATGACATTGATCTCTGGCACAAGGACCCCAACACTCCTATGCCTGACTTCAAGTTGACTCCTGGCCAAAGTCATATGTTGACTCACTTCATTCAGGAAGAAAAATGGAAATTTGAAAAGGTCAGGCAGTTGAAGAAAGCGCAATACAAAAAGGAGCGCTTCCTGAAGAAAAACGTTGTCTCTAAGACAACTGAAGAACTTGTCACTATTCAATCTGAGATCAAGAAACTAAGTGATGAATTTGACACATACCGCGCTGATTGGCTGGGAGCCAAGGTCCGTTTTGTGAAACTAATTGAGAAGTTCACTTCCAATGATGCAGCCCCAATGCAACAAGAAAATCCTCAGGCTGAAGCATCTGCTCAGCCCACTGAAGAAAATGACAGCACCACTGATGACACTAAGGCTGCTGAAGAAAATGCCAGCACCACTGATGATGACTGCATTCTCGTCGCTAAAGAAATTGCCAGGGCATCAGTTGTGCCTGAAGATCTTTAACCAAATTCCTCTGCTCCTCCTGCGCCTACACCATCTCCGATCCTTCCATTTGCATCAGATGTGAAGAAGACCAAGGCTGCAGAGCGTGCAGCTGTGAAGAAAAGGAAGGCATCAACTGCATCATATTATTCAGCTCCGAAGAAGATGAAGCCGCTGACCAGCTCATTTGAAAATCCTTTTGATGATGTTCCTGTCTCACCCATGCCATCAAAGGACCTTGTACCTTTTGATGAAGAATACATGATCCCAAGCGGATCCGATGAAGACATTCCTTCTGTTGCTTCTTCAGAGTAGTTGGATGAAGAAATTTAAGCGGATGCAATCCCTTCAACCCCAATAGTCTCATCGCCCATGCCTCGGTTTACTGCTGAAGAGGCCGGCGTTGAAGAAATGAATGAAGAAGAGGATGTGGACATTGGGTGCACAACTCCAATGTTGAACGACGACTTTTGGTAAAGTCAGCACCCCAATTCTCCTCTGTTCACACCCCTACAACAAATTACTCAGTCCCCGGTCACTACTGAAGTACAAATGGGATCTGAAGAACCTCATGCCACTCCGTCTGTACAAGAAGAGCTTCCAGCCACTAGTGCTAAAAAAAATGGTAATGAAGAATTGAAGATCCAAGCTGCTACTGAAGAAGAACCTGACATTCCTCAGCCTGTGGATCCTGAGATTGCGATTCCTGAGGTGGTGATGCAATTGACCGATACCCCTCATCCCAAGCCAAAGGATCCCTTCTCGAAGAAGTAGAAATTCAAGGCTGATGACTTCTTCAGCGAGCATGTATTCTTCATGGACTATAATCCTTATGACTTTGCTCTTCTTAGAAGGAAGCGCTTCTGGACTGCCAGCCAAGCCAATTTCTATTCTTCACTGCTCTTCAACAAGGATAAAGTCTTCTACCACGAGCATATTCCTCACGTGGACATGGAATCACTGCCTTGCTTCTCTCCTGTCCTCATTGTGCTTCATGACGCAGGCCTCCTCAACTTTTGCTCTGACATTGTTGATTGGAATGAAGAGCTTATTCTTCAGTTCTATGCAATACTACACATCACAGGTGATGCTGATGATATCAACACTTGGGTATTAGACTAGATGACCGATAGCACTCATTATAAGGCACCGGCCTCTGAATTACTTCACGCCCTACTCATCAGTCCACCCCTTGAAGGAGCTCATTGCCTATACCAGGAGCCTGAACTCACTGCCCATTACATGCAAGTGCTAATGAAGCCCCTGAAGCCCGGTCAAGCCCCAAGGACCAAGTTCCTCGTGAAGGAATTGCTATATGTGCCCAGAGCAGTCTATCGCATTCTGACGAGGACAATGAGTCCTATCAAAGGCCATGACTCGTATGGTGAGGAAATTGTTGGCATCATGAAGAATCTGCTATTCAACATCATACATGGCATTCCTGTCAATATCAGTATTTACACTTCATATGTTTATCAATCACCAAATAGGGGCAGATTGTAAGTGCATCTAGTGCCCCTTAGTGATTTTGGTGTATTGAAGACTAATAGGTTAAGGGACTGATGCGTTTGTGAGTGTACATAGGTCTATAAGTCTATGAGGAGTTTGATAGTTACAGAGAAAGTCGACCCCTAAAAATGAAGTTCTTCAACTTAAGACTTTCTGTAGACTTTGAAAGTGAAGAAATTGGTGTGATCCTGAAGACTTGGTATTCATTCTAGGAGCATGAAGACTTTTGTTTTTGTAGTTTCTTTTTCTCTTTCTTGAGTCATAGGAAACACCGTACTGTTAAAGGGGGTAGAGGAAATACTAAGGAAAAATTTCCAAGTGATGCTGAACTCAAATCCTACACCTACCAATCCCTTCGAGTGAAGCCATTGGAAATCTCATACAATTCAGTCAAATTTCTTCAGTGACAGAGACGAAGTTCTTCTGGTCTCTGAGGAATTTGTTCTGACTGAGGAGTTAGGAAGTTGCCAGTGCGGATTGCCTACACAGTGAGGAACATGGTAGCCCTGAGGAATTTGTTAGTCAAATTTCCGATCGTTGCTGTGCTACGCGCTAGCTGTCCCAAAATATCGTTCCACCTAACGGTCATATCATTGAAGGGCATTTATGTCTTATCATGTCGGGCTGCTCCCTAGGCTATAAATAGCCGCCCCTACAACCACTAGCTGGTTGGCTGCTCCGAGAGAAACTGACACTTGTCATTTGAGAGCATCCCATCCTCCGAGGACTTTGAGTGAAAATAATCAAGTGAGGAAAACCCAAACC
Organism: Triticum aestivum; assembly: GCF_018294505.1. NCBI lineage: Eukaryota > Viridiplantae > Streptophyta > Magnoliopsida > Poales > Poaceae > Triticum > Triticum aestivum. Next base: position 541,132,644 of record NC_057809.1, on the reverse strand, counting down.
CAAACACCTACAAACCCAAAGTGATTGAGCATCACTGAAGAGATTGATCCTGCGTGGATCCGACGCTTGTTACCTTTGAAGACTATGCATCTTCCAGACGGTTAGGCGTCATGGTCTAGAGCATCCAAGAGGAAATTGTGGATTGCCGAGTGACCGAGTCTGTGAAGGTTTGAGCGAGGTCTGTGTGACCTTAGCTCAAGGGGAATATGGTGAGGACTGAGTGTCCTAAGCTGCGTGTTCAGGACTGGGTGTCCGGGACTGTGTGTCCTCAGGTTTAAATACCTAGCCGTCCTAACCAGACGTACAACTGTCACAGCAGTTGGAACTGGTCTACCAAATCATTATCTTCATCGAGCTAACTGGTTCCATTTCCTAAACCCTTCTGTTTCCTCATTTCTGTGTTGTGTGCTTGTTCATATCTGTTTGAAGACTTTGACTGAAGACTTTATCTATTTCCTTAGTTCAATTTCTTCAGTCTGATTGTCTTCATCCTGTGTTATCATGTGTTTACGCTTTTTGTACTCTATGCTTGTTTTTCATTTCATCATGAAGACCATGCTCATGATCTCTTATGTTTACTTCTGAGTACTTATTCCGCTGCAAGTACTTCTTCACTCAAGAATGTCCTCACCCTAAAATTCCTCAGTGAAGAATTCATAAAAATCACCTATTCACCCCCTCTAGTCGATATAACGCACTTTCAATATTTCATATGGTGTCTAGATTGCATTGCTTCAATTTGTTGAAATGCCTTCTGCTTAGCGTTTTTCATACATATTCCATCCTCCTACAATGTGGTTGCCATACATAAAAGTTGTGTTCGTCAGTATCATGCATCAACGAATTTGGAAGTGCGAATTTCATTCCTTTTTCTTATGTGTTTACTTGACAAGGAAAAATCTAAAAGGTCGAAGGCACGGAATGATGGTGGTCGTCTGGAGCAACCGAAACAAATGATCTCTGCAGATTCTCCTGCTACTCCTACTGCAGTGCAAGTTCCAAATCTCATCTCCCCTACTCCACAACCCCAGGTGCTTGCTCTAACATGGTAGTGTGATATCTGGTTGCATGTTGCATATGGTGCCTAGGTTGTATTGCTCCTAATTTGTTAAATTGCATCTCCTTAGCTTAAACATTATACATGTGAATATGACACGCCTTCCTGTTTTTGGTACATACTACATCTGCCTATCACACCATGTTCTTACATCAAACTATTGTTCTTGTGTATCCCGCATCTATCGCTTATGATGAGACAGTCACGCCCGTGGGTTAGTATGAGACGCGCTACTCTTATAAAGAGTGCTTTCATCCTCTCCACATGATTCTCAAGAAATAGCAAGCCTAAATGAAGATATTGAACGTAGCTCTGTACCTGAAGACCGCACTTCCCCTACACCACCATCGCAGGTGCTTGCTCTAACTTCGTAGTGTGATATGTGGTTGCATATTGCATATGGTGTCTAGCTTGTAATGCTTCTAATTAGGGTAAATTGCATCTGCTTAGTTTACTTATACCTGCGAATATGACATGCCTTCCTATTTTTGGTACACACTACATCTATATGTTAACCATGTTCTTACATGAAACTACCTCTCTTCTATATCCTGCATTAATCACTTACGATGAGACACCCTTATTCATTGCATATTGCATATTAGTTCTAGCTTGTTGCTATGTATTGCTTCTAATTTGGTCAAATACATTTGTTAGGCCACCCTTTTAATTTGGCAGAGTGATATTGGTTTCATCTTTCATATGGTTTCTAGCTTGCATTGCTTATAACTAGTTCAAACACCTTGTGCTTAGTTTACACTTTATACATCATACATGTCAATATGTCATGCCGTCCTATTTTTCATACATATTCCATCCTCCTATCATGCGGCTGCCTTACATGAAATTAGTGTTCGTCAGTATCATGCATCAATGAGTTCTGAAGAGCAAATCGTATTCCTTTTTCTTGTGGGTTTGACTTGACAAGGCAAAATCAAAAAAGAGGAAGGACAAGAGTAAGGAAGGTGATGATGGTGGTCCTCTGCAGCAACGTAAACGGAGCGTCTGTACGGATTCTCCTTGTATTGCTAGTGCATTACAAGTCCCAAGTCTCTGCTCCCCTACTCCACCATCCAAGGTGCTTGCTCTAACTTGGAAGTGTGATATCTGGTTGCATGTTGCACATGGTGTCTAGCTTGTATTGCTCCTAATTAGTGTAAACTGCATCTGCTTAGCTTACACATGATATGTGTGAATATGACATGCTTTCCTGTTTTTGGTACATACTATATCTGTCTATCGCACCATGTTCTTACATGAAACTACTCTTCTTGTGTATCCTGCATCAGTCACATACGATGGGACACCTTTAAGTTGGCAGTGTGATATTGGTTTGCGTCTCGAATATGATTTATTGCATGTAGTGCTTCTAGTTTGATGAACGCCACCTATGACGAGACAATTTTAACTTGGCAGAGTGATATTGATTGCACCTTCCATATGGTGTCTAGCTTGCAGTGCTTCTAATTTGTTGAAGTGCCTTCCACTTAGTTACCACATCATAGGTGTGAATATGTCAAGCCGTCCAGTTTTTCGTACATATTCCATCCTCGTATCATGACTTTGCCTTTCATCAGAGTGGTGTTCGTCAGTATCATGCATGAATGAGTTCTGAAGAGCGAATTTTATTCCTTTTTCTTGTCGGTTTGACCTCACAATGCAAAATCAATAAAGCGGAAGGAAATTGGTAAGTCATTGGATGATGGTGGTCCTTCCAAGCAGCTGAAATGGAGGGTCTCTACAGATTCAACTCCGCCATCCTCCCAAAAAGATTCGTAAGATAACGTAAGGCTAGACAGTCAACGTAGCTGTGTAGATGATGAGCACATCTCCCCTACTCCACCATCACAGGTGCTTGCTCTAACCTGACACTATTATATGTGGTTGCATGTTGCGTATGATGTCTAGCTTGTATTGCTTCTAACTTTGTTGAATTGCATCTGCTTACTTTACACATAATGCCTGTGAATATGACATGTGTTCCTGTTTCTAGAACATACTATATCTGATCACACCATGTTCTTACATCAGACTACTGTTCTTGCATATCCCGCATCAGTCACTTATGGTAAGGCACCTTTAAGTCGCCACTATGATATTGGTTGTGTCTTGCATATGATTTCTAGCATGTACTACCTCGAATTTGTTGAAATGCCAGACAGTTTGAACTTGGCAGAGTGATATTGGTTGCACCTTTCATATGGTGTCTAGCTTGTAGTGCTTCTAATTTGTTGAAATGCCTTCTGCTTACTTACCGCATCATAGGTGTGAATATGTCACGCTTCCTGTTTTTCGTACATATTTCATCCTAGTATCATGTGTTTGCCTTTCATCCGAGTAGTGTTTGTCAGTATCATGCATGAATGAGTTCTGAAGAGTGAATTTTATTCCTTTTTCTTATCGGTTTGACTTCATAATGCAAAATCAATACAGCTGAAGGAAATTAGTCCGGTAGTGGATGATGGTGGTCCTTCGGAGCAACTCAAATAGAGGGTCTCTACAGATTCTACTCCGCCATCCTCCCAACAAGATTCGCAAGGCAACACAAGGCTGGACAGTCAATGTAGTTGTGTAGATGATGAGCACATCTCCCCTACTCCACCATCACAGGTGCTTGCTCTAACTTGGCACAATTATATGTGGTTTCATGTTGCGTATGATGTCTAGCTTGTATTTCTTCTAACTTTGTTGAATTGCATCTGCTTACTTTACACATAATGCCTGTGAATATGACACATGTTCCTGTTTCTAGAACATACGTGTAGATGATGAGCACATCTCCCCTACTACACCATCACAGGTGCTTGATCTAACTTGGAACTGTTATATGTGGTTGTGTGTTCCGTATGATGTCTAGTTTGTATTGCTTATGATTTTGTTTAATTGCATCTGCGTAGCTTACAACTTATACCTGCAACGATCACTTACCCATAAGACAAATTTAACTTGGGAGTGTGATGTAGGTTGCATCTTGCATTGTCTTCTAGCTTGTACTGCTTCTAATTTCTTGAAATGGCACTTACGACGAGACACTTTTTACCTGATAGAGTGATATTGGTTGCATGTTCATATGGTGCCTATCTTTTATTTCTTCTAATTTTGTTGAAATGCCTTCTGCTTACTGTTTTTCATACATATTCCATCCTCCTATCGTACGTCTGAATATGCAGTGCTGTCTTTTTTGTATATATTCTATCATCCTATCCCATGCTTGCCTTACATCAAAGTAGTGTTCGTCTACATCATGCATCAACCAGTTATTGATGTCTACTACACAACCCTCTTCTTGTAGACGTTGTTGGGCCTCCAAGTGCAGAGGTTTGTAGGACAGTAGCAAATTTCCCTCAAGTGGATGACATAAGGTTTACCAATCCGTAGGAGGCGTAGGATGAAGATGGTCTCTCTCAAGCAACCCTGCAACCAAATAACAAAGAGTCTCTTGTGTCCCCAACACACCCAATACAATAGTAAATTCTATAGGTGCACTAGTTCGGCGAAGAGATGGTGATACAAGTGGTATATGGATGATAGATATGAATATTTGTAATCTGAAATTATAAAAAACAACAAGGTAACTAATGATAAAAGTGAGCGTAAACGGTATTGCAATGCTAGGAAACAAGGCCTAGGGTTCATACTTTCACTAGTGCAAGTCCTCTCAACAATAATAACATAATTAGATCACATAACTATCCCTCAACATGCAACGAAGAGTCACTCCAAAGTCACCAATAGCGGAGAACGAACGAAGAGAATATGGTAGGGTACGAAACCACCTCAAAGTTATTCTTTCCAATCAATCCATTGGGCTATTCCTATAAGTGTCACAAACAACCCTAGAGTTCGTACTTGAATAACACCTTAAGACACAAATCAACAAAAACCCTAATGTCACCTAGATACTCCAATGTCACCTCAAGTATCCGTGGGTATGATTATACGATATGCATCACACAATCTCAGATTCATCTATTCAACCAACACATAGAACCTCAAAGAGTGCCCCAAAGTTCTACCGGAGGATCACGACGAAAACGTGTGCCAACCCCTATGCATAGGTTCATGGGCGGAACCCGCAAGTTGATCACCAAAAAAACATTAAGTGAATCACGTGGTATCCCATTGTCACCACAGATACGCACGGCAAGACATACATCAAGTGTTCTCAAATCTTTAAAGACTCAATCCGATAAGATAACTTCAAAGGGGAAACTCAATTCATTACAAGAGAGTAGAGGGGGGGAGAAACATCATAAGATCCAACTATAATAGCAAAGCTCGCGATACATCAAGATCGTATCATCTCAAGAACACGAGAGAGAGAGAGATCAAACACATAGCTACTGGTACATACCCTCAACCCCGAGGGAGAACTACTCCCTCCTCGTCATGGAGAGCACCGGGATGATGAAGATGGCCACCGGAGAAGGATTCCCCCTCTGGCAGGATGCCGGAACGGGTGTAGATTGGCTTTCGGTGGCTACGGAGGCTTCTGGCAGCGGAACTCCCGATCTATTGTGCTCTCGGATGTTTTTAGGGTATATGGAGATATATAGGTGGAGGAAGTACGTCAGGGGGGCCACAAGGGGCCCACGAGGGTGGAGGGTGCGCCCCCTACCTCGTGGCCTCCTCGAAGCTTCCCTTACATGAACTTCAAGTCTTCTGAGCTTCTTTCCTTCCAAAAAAGAGCTCCGTGAAGTTTCAGGTCAATTGGATCCGTTTGATTTTCCTTTTCTTCGAAACCCTAAAACAAGGTAAAAACAGAAACTGGCACTGGGCTCTGGGTCAATAGGTTAGTCCCAAAAATGATATAAAAGTGTATAATAAAGCCCATAAACATCCAAAACAGTATATAACATAGCATGGAGCAATAAAAAATTATAGATCTGTTGGAGACGTATCAGCATCCCCAAGCTTAATTACTCCTCGTCCTCGAGTAGGTAAATGATAAAAACAGAATTTTTGATGCGGAGTGCTACTTGGCATAATTTCAGTGTAATTCTTCTTAATTGTGGCATGAATATTCAGATCCGAAAGATTCAAGATAAAAGTTCATATTAACATAAAAATAATAATACTTCAAGCATACTAACTAAGCAATCATGTCTTCTCAAAATAACATGGCCAAAGAAAGTTCATCCCTACAAAATCATATAGTTTAGTCATGCTCCATTTTCGTCACACAAGAATGCTCTCATCATGCACAACCCCGATGACAAGCCAAGCAATTGTTTCATACTTTAGTAATCTCAAACTCATAAACCTTCACACAATACATGAGCGCGAGCCATGGATATAGCACTATGGGTGGAATAGAATATGATGAGGGGGTTATGTGGAGAAGACAAAAAGGAGAAAGCCTCACATCAATGAGGCTAGTCAATGGTCTATGGAGATGCCCATCGATTGATGTTAATGCAAGGAGTAGGGATTGCCATGCAATGGATGCACTAGACCTATAAATGTATGAAAGCTCAACAAAAAAAACTAAGTGGGTGTGTATCCAACTTGCTTGCTCACGAAGACCTAGGGCACTTGAGGAGGCCCATTGTTGGAATATACAAGCCAAGTTCTATAATGAAAAATTCCCACTAGTATATGAAAGTGATAACATGAGAGACTCTCTACTATGAAGATCATGGTGCTACTTTGAAGCACAAGTGTGGCAAAGGATAGTAGCATTGTCCCTTCTCTCCTTTTCTCTCTTTTTTTGGGCCTTTCCCTTTTTATGGCCTTTCTCTTTTTTGGGCCTTTTCTTTTTTATTATGGCCTTTCTCTTTTTTTTATTCCTCACTTGGGACAATGCTCTAGAAAATGATGATCATCACACTTCTATTTATTTACAACTCGATACTAGAACAAAGATGACTCTATATGAATGCCTCCGGCGGTGTACCGGGATATGCAATGGACCAAGAGTGGAATGTATGAAAGAATTATGAATGGTGGCTTTGCCACAAATACTATATCAACTACATGATCATGCAAAGCAATATGACAATGATGATGTGTGTCATAATAAATGGAACAGTGGAAAGTTGCATGGCAATATATCTCGGAATGGTTATGGAAATGCCATAAGAGGTAGGTATGGTGGCTGTTTTGAGGAAGATATAAGGAGGTTTATGTGTGAAAGTGTGTATCATATCACGAGGTTTGGATGCACCGGCGAAGTTTGCACCAACTCTCAATGTGAGAAAGGGCAATGCACGGTACCGAAGAGGCTAGCAAGGATGGAAGGGTGAGAGTGCGTATAATCCATGGACTCAACATTAGTCATAAAGAACTCACATACTTATTGCAAAAATCTACAAGTCATCAAAAACCTCGGCACAACGCACATGCTCCTAGAGGGATAGATTGGTAGGAAAAGACCATCGCTCGTCCCCGACCGCCACTCATAAGGAGGACAATCAAATAACACCTCATGTTTCAAATTTGTTACATAACGTTTACCATACGTGCATGCTACGGGACTTGCAAACTTTAACACAAGCACTTCTCAAATTCACAACTACTCAACTAGCACGACTTTGATATTATTACCTCAATATCTCAAAACAATCATCAAGTATCAAACTTCTCTTAGTATTCAACACACTCATAAGAAAGATTTTACTATTCTTAGGTGCCTAGCATATTAGGATTATTTAAGCAAATTACCATGCTATTTAAGACTCTCAGAATAATATAAGTGAAGCATGAGAGTTCATCTATTTCTTCAAAATAAAACTACCACCATGCTCTAAAAGATATAAGTGAAGCTCTAGAGCGAATGACAAACTACTCCGAAAGATATAAGTGACGATCAATGAGTAGTTAAATAATTATGCAACTATGTGAAGACTCTCTAACATTTAATAATTTCAGATCTTGGTATTTTATTCAAACAGCAAGAAAAACTAAATAAAATAAAATTGACGATCCAAGCATAACACATATCATGTGGCGAATAAAAATATAGCTCCAAGTAAAGTTACCGATGAACGAAGACGAAAGAGGGGATGCCTTCCGGGGCATCCAAGCTTAGTCTTTTGGTTGTCCTTGAATATTACCTTGGGGTGCCTTGGGCATCCCCAAGCTTAGTCTCTTGCCACTCCTTATTCCATAGTCCATCGAATCTTTACCCAAAACTTGAAAACTTCACAACACAAAACTTAACAGAAAACTCGTGAGCTCCGTTAGCGAAAGAAAACAAAACACCACTTCAAATTACTGTAATGAACTCATTCTTTATTTATATTGGTGTTAAACCTACTATATTCCAACTTCTCTATGGTTTATAAACTCTTTCACTAGCCATAGATTCATTAAAATAAGTAAACAACACATGAAAAACAGAATCTGTCAAAAACAGAAGCGTCTGTAGTAATCTGGATCAAACGTATACTTCTGTAACTCATAAAATTCTCAAATAAATTGATGGACCTGAGGAATTTATATATTAATCATACTCAAAAAGAATTAACTAAATATCACTCTCCAAATAAATATGGCAGCAATTCTCGTGAGCGCTAAAGTTTCTGTTTTTTACAGCATGATCAACAAGACTCTCCCCAAGTCTTCCCAAAGGTTCTACTTGGCACAAACACTAATTAAAAGCATAAAACCACATATAAACATAGGCTATATGAATTATTTATTACTAAATAGGAGAAAAAAGCAAGGAACAAAAAGAAAATTGGGTTGCCTCCCAACAAGCGCTATCGTTTAACGCCCCTAGCTAGGAATGATGATTTCAATGATGCTCACATAAAAGATAAGAATTGAAACATAAAGAGAGCATCATGAAGAATATAACTAGCACATTTAAGTCTAACCCACTTCCTATGCATAGGGATCTTGTGAGCAAACAACTTATGGGAACAAGAATCAACTTGCATAGGAAGGTGAAACAAGCATAACTTCAAGATTTTAAGCACATAGAGAGGAAACTTGATATTATTGCAATTCCTACAAGCAGATATTCCTCCCTCATAATAATTTTCAGTAGCTTCATGAATGAATTCAACAATATAACTATAACATAAAGCATTCTTTTCATGATCTACAAGCATAGGAATCTTATTAATCTCCACACAAGCAAAATTCTTCTCATGAATAATAGTGGGAGTATCATAAGAAACTCGAATACTATAAATTGTTTCCACATTAAAAGAGTAATGTTCAGAAAAAGGGTAACCATAATCATGACAAGTTTTATAGATATAATCACTACTTTTTATAACATAAGTATCATCACAATAATCATCATAGGTAGGAGGCATGCTATCATCATTATAAATTTGCATATCAAAACTTGGGAGACTAAGAATATCATCTTCATTAAGCGTAGCTTCCCCAAGCTTGGGACAAACATTAATTGCAGAAAATATATTCTCAAAAACATCATCTTCATCAAACATAGCATCCCCAAGCTTGGGCCTTTTCATATCATAATCATAATCACTCTCATCATTAACAGTATAGATAGCACCAATACTATAGCAATTATCATATTCTTCCAAGCAAGTGCCAAAAAGATTTTCAAGATCATAAGAAGTACCATTATCTTCCACAACTATATTTTCATGAGGCACAATAGTAATAGGAGCAACATTATTTGGGAGAGATATCTTTTTACCTCTCTTCCTTTTTCTTTTCTTCTTCTTCACCACATCATGTGTGGGTTCAATCCTCTTTTTGGAGCTCCTTATTAATTAGATTGGTTGAATAGGACACTCCTCCTCATTACCTGATTCATCATAAGAAATAATAGGAGGGTATTGGGAAGTCTCTTCCCTTTCATTAGTATTCTCTTCATCTTTATATAGTTGGCAATATAAGGATTTTCAATACAATTCACCGCACAATACATATAAATTTTCTCTAGATCAAAATCAAGAAATCTATCAAGATTAAACTTTGGAATACCCTCAGTTATACATTTCATTTCCTCATACCCCAAAAGAATACTAAGCTCTTTATGATGCTCAAGGGTAATCAAATTATCACAATTTTTGGATACGATTCGGTCATGAAACAGTTCACATTGGAGATTTAAATGACCATGTTCATTGCAAAGTTCACAAGGGGCGCAAAAAATATTGAATTTTTCAGCACAATCATCAAGACTTTCTTGCAACAATTTAGTTTCTAAGTACTTATGCCTGTTGCAATATCTATCTTCCCTATTTGGTGTGTACTTATAAACCCAATGCACTCCACAAAAATTGACATGTTTATAGGAGACATTTTCATCGTAACTAGTGCAATCATCATTAGTACCATGGATATTCAAGGAGTTCATACTAACAACATTGCAATCATGCTCATCATTCAAATATTTAGTGCCAAACATTTTAATGCATTCTTCTTCTAACACTTTGGCACAATTTTCCTTTCCATCATACTCACGAAAGATATTAAAAAGATGAAGCGTATGAGACAAACTCAATTCCATTTTAATTAATTTTCTTTTATAAACTAAAGTAGTGATAAAACAAGAAACTAAAAGACTCGATTGCAAGATCTAAAGATATACCTTCAAGCACTCACCTCCCCGGCAACGGCGCCATAAAAGAGCTTGATGTCTACTACACAACCTTCTTCTTGTAGACGTTGTTGGGCCTCCAAGTGGAGAGGTTTGTAGGACAGTAGCAAATTTCCCTCAAGTGGATGACCTAAGGTTTATCAATCCGTAGGAGGCGTAGGATGAAGATGGTCTCTCTCAAGCAACCCTGCAACCAAATAACAAAGAGTCTCTTGTGTCCCCAACACACCCAATACAATAGTAAATTGTATAGGTGCACTAGTTCGGCGAAGAGATGGTGATACAAGTGGTATATGGATGACAGATATGAATATCTGTAATCTGAAATTATAAAAACAGCAAGGTAACTAATGATAAGAGTGAGGGTAAACGGTATTGCAATGCTAGGAAACAAGGCCTAGGGTTCATACTTTCACTAGTGCAAGTCCTCTCAACAATAATAACATAATTGGATCACATAACTATCCCTCAACATGCAACCAAGAGTCACTCCAAAGTCACTAATAGTGGAGAACGAACGAAGAGATTATGGTAGGGTACGAAACCACCTCAAAGTTATTCTTTCCAATCAATCCATTGGGCTATTACTATAAGTTTCACAAACAACCCTAGAGTTCATACTAGAATAACACCTTAAGACACAAATCAACCAAAACCCTAATGTCACCTAGATACTCCAATGTCACCTCAAGTATCCGTGGGTATGATTATACGATATGCATCACACAATCTCAGATTCATCTATTCAACCAACACATAGAACCTCAAAGAGTGCCCCAAAGTTCTACCAGAGAATCACGACGAAAACGTGTGCCAACCCCTATGCATAGGTTCATGGGCGGAACCCGCAAGTTGATCACCAAAACATACATCAAGTGAATCACGTGGTATCCCATTGTCACCACGGATACACACGGCAAGACATACATCAAGTGTTCTCAAATCTTTAAAGACTCAATCCGATAAGATAACTTCAAAGGGGAAACTCAATTCATTACAAGAGAGTAGAGGGGGAGGAGAAACATCATAAGATCCAACTATAATAGCAAAGCTTGCGATACATCAAGATCGTATCATCTCAAGAACACGAGAGAGAGAGAGAGAGATCAAACACATAGCTTCTGGTACATATCCTCAGCCCCGAGGGAGAACTACTCCCTCCTCGTCATGGAGAGCACCGGGATGATGAAGATGGCCACCCGAGAAGGATTCCCCCTCCGGCAGGGTGCCGGAACGGGTCTAGATTGGCTTTCGGTGGCTACGGAGGCTTCTGGCGGTGGAACTCCCGATCTATTGTGCTCTCGGATGTTTTTAGGGTATATGGAGATATATAGGCGGAAGAAGTACGTCAGGGGGGCCACGAGGGGCCCATGAGGGTGGAGGGCACGCCCAGGGGGTGGGCGTGCCCCCTACCTCGTGGCCTCCTCGAAGCTTCCCTTACATGCACTTCAAGTCTTCTAGGCTTCTTTCCTTCCAAAAATGAGTTCCGTGAAGTTTCAGGTCAATTGGACTCCGTTTGATCTTCCTTTTCTTCGAAACCCTAAAACAAGGTAAAAACAGAAACTGGCACTAGGCTCTAGGTTAATAGGTTAGTCCCAAAAATGATATAAAAGTGTATAATAAAGCCCATAGACATCCAAAACAGTAGATAATATAGCATGGATCAGTCAAAAATTATAGATACGTTGGAGACGTATCAGTTATGCAAAGCTAATTTTACTCATCTTCTTTTGGTTTTGACTTCTTAAGTAAATATCAGAAAATAGAAAGGAAAAGAGTAAGTTAGGGGATGCTGTTGGTCCTCCAGACCGACGCAAACAGAGACTCTCTAGATTTGCCACTGCTACTGCTAATGAAGTTGAATTCCCAAGTCTACATGATGAGTTTATCTCTCGTACTCCACCATCGCAGGTGCTTGCTCTAAGTTGACAATGTGATAATTGGTTTCATGTTGCACATGTTGTCTAGCCTGTATTTCTTCTATTTTGATTAAATTGCACCTACTGAGTTTATACGTTATACATGTGCATATGACATGCCTTTCTGTGTCTAGAATACACTGCATCTATCAATCATACCATGTTCTTACATCAAAGTACTGTTGTTGTGTATCCCGCATCAGTCACTCATGATTGGAAGCTTTTAACATGGCAGTTTGATAGTGGTTGCATCTTGCATTGATTTCTACATTGTACTGCTTCTAATTTTTCAAAATGCCACTTATGACAAGACACTTTTAATTTGGCGGAGTGATATTGGTTGCATCTTTCATATGGTGTCTAGCTTGCATTACTTCTATTTTCTTGAAAATCCTTCTGCTTAGTTTACACATCATAGCTGTGAATATGTCACGCCGTCCTGTTTTTCTTACATATTCCATCCTCATACGGTTGTCTTAAATCAAAGTATTGCTTGTCTGTATCATGCATCAAGGAGTTCTGAAGAGCGATTTTATTCTTTTGTGTTGTGGGTACGACTTGACATGGCAAAGTCAAAAAAGTGCAAGGAAAATAATATAGTAGGGAATGGTGTTACTCGTCGGGTGAAATGGAAAAGGATCTGCCCTCGAGATTCTGCTAGTACTTATAGTGCAGTAGAAGGTCCAAGTCCACCGGATAAATCTACAAACACAGTATCACCTGCTCCACCAGCTAGAGCATCCGCTTCAACTGTACCAGCATCTCAATGAGTTACTCATTCGTTTGCTCTAGAACTAGCCAGTTCCCAAGCTGCCTTCACACCTAACACTACTTCCGAAGCACTGCTGACACAACAGGACTTGGCAAGATCAGATGAACCTCATGAGCATCAACACCAAGATGGTACCTGACCGAGTCAAGTTGCAATTGCATGCTCCTTTATATGTACTCTCACAATTTGAAGTGCATTAACACTTTCCATATTCGTTGTTGAACTACCACCACGGCGCAAGCGGAAATAGACATCAAGGATAATGCTTGATAGATTAACAAAATTTGAAGGAGGAAGAATGGAGATCCATTTTGAGGCAGGTTTAAAAGGGCCATGTGATGCTACAGAGTCAGCCAAGTTAGTATCAGAGGCAGCCATTGTCGTCAGGTGTCATGCACGTATCCTCCCAACGTGGATCCAGTACAGGAATGAGAAAGACAATACCCATTTTAACACCTTCCTTGACCATTTATCCGTAAGTAATGTTATTCATCGCAATTTGTAATATTGTCTTGCTCTATGCCGTACTTTCTAGCTTCCTCCTAATAAGACTCACATTCTTTTTTCAACAGATGAGGTTCAAGTTGGATCCGAAAGATGATGCAACTAAACAAGCATGCACTCATGTTTTTTAGGCTGCTCTGTGACAGTATCAGTATCACCTTAGAAAATCTCACTTTGAAGGCAAGGCTAACAATGAAATCGCCCAAACATCTCCAATGGAATATTACAGATGAAGACTGGACAGCCCTTGTTAAACACTGGTCTGATCCAAAGTATCAGGTAGGGTATATGTATTTGATCAGACCACATATTGAACTTGTATTTATGTATGTGCCTTACAAGTGTATCTTCTTCTAGGATAACTGTTTGAAGAACAAGACCAACCGTTCTAAAGTGAAATTCTAACAGACAACAGGATCTCATAGCTATATTGCACACTGCAAGGCTCTTGTAAATAGCTGCTAGTTCCTTCTTTTTTCTATTTGATATTATCGTATCTACATTGACTTGTTCCAAATACAGAGGAAAACCCGTGCGACCAAAAAGAACCTGAACCGAATGCAGTGCAAATCTTCAAGGATTGCCACACCAGCAAGATGAAGGACATGAGCACACCAGTTCAAGCCACTGTTGTAAGTCCTTACTCCTCCTGCCTTTGAACTAATTTTTTCTATGATGTGTTCATTTAACTGCTTGGTTTGCAGCCAATGTCAGTTACTCCGTTCACTTTTATACACAGTTGTATTAACGTATCATTTCGCCTTACATGGTTTAAAAGAGATGAAGGATATTCTTTTGGTCTTGATCTGTAATCTAGTTGTGATGTTCACGTGCGCACACAATGATACAATAGCCTATTTGTTTTATATCTGTTTGCCCATGATATGAATGATGTCATACTATGTTCATCCTACTTTAAACCATGTCTCTTTATCCTTAGATGTCAACGAATGTGAGGAAATAGACAATATAGTAGGCATGCTACATGGACATATGTTCCGAAAGTGATTTTATTATGTAGTTGGCACTGCAATACATGCTAATGTATTATAGTAGTTCACCAACATAAGTTATGTATAAACGTGAAACCTACTTTGTTTGTTTTTGTCTCATTAGTAACTTATCTGGTACACTAATCTACAAGTTCAAACTTTCAGCAAGCTATGGAACAAATGATTGAACAACCACAACCACCTGAAGGTGACGAGGCTACCACATGCAGAATGTCACCTCTTGCTGCAGTGTGCCAGTATCTATCCAGTAATAGTGCAAAAAGCACCTTCCTGCGTAATTCTGGTTTGGTTGTCAAGGTAACCTCGTCCAGATCGCCTACTTAACAAAATCTTCCGACTAGACAGAGTGATATATCTTTGCTCCAGACACAAGTACAATCCCTAATGGACGTTGTTTCGGAAACAAGAATAGTGGTTGAGAAATGTCGTGAAGACATGAATGGTTTTGAAACCAGACTATCAGACATTTGCTTCGTTGTTCAAGAGATGCTCCATCAGATTCTAAAGCCTGAAACATTAGCACTCAGGTCAAATGATCTATGCTTCTATACATCTGATGGTGCTTTTATCTGCAAGGACTGTAAACTTTATGTCAATAGGACTTTTGTTGTATGGTTGGAATTTATTTTGTTGTGATACAACATTTATGATGCTACCAAAGGCTGCAGTAATTACGATGCTATTTTTGTATAGTGTAGGTTTATCTTAGTAATGTATTCAGCCGAAAGCTTCGTAGGAGCCCAACATGCCAACATTCGTCGGGCCCATTCCAAATGGGCTAAAAACAATTATGGGCCAAAATTTGCATGTAGCCCACTAAAAATATCTGGACCTAAATCAGCATAAGCTTTCATATTTTTCTGGTAGGCTTGTGCCCATAGTGGGCCTTTAACAGGCTTAAACATAATTTGGGCCCTCAATAACAATAGGCCATTTACATGTGTAAATATCTCAAGCCCATAAAAACATGGGCCTTTAATAGGCGAAAAGTTAGGTTGGGCCCTGATTGTGCCAGAATTGTTGTTTTTTGCCTATTTTTGGGTTTGGAAGAAAAGGAATATCAAAAGGAGTCCAAACGGAATGAAACCTTCGGGAACGTGATTTTCTCACTGAACATGATCTAGGAGACTTGGACCCTACGTCAAGAAACAAAGGAGGAGGCCATGAGGTAGGGGGCGCGCCTACCCCCCCCCCCTAGGCGCGCCCTCCACCCTCGTGGGCCTCCTCTTGCTCCACCGACGTACTCCTTCCTCCTATATATACCTCCGTACCCCCAAACAATCAGATACGGAGCCAAAACCCTAATTCCACCGCTGCAACTTTCTGTATCCACGAGATCCCATCTTGGGGCCGGTTCCGGAGCTCCGCCAAAGGGGGTATCCATCACGGAGGGCTTCTACATCATCACCATAGCCCCTCCAATGAAGTGTGAGTAGTTCACCTCAGACCTACGGGTCCATAGTTATTAGCTAGTTGGCTTCTTCTCTCTTTTTGGATCTCAATACAATGTTCTCCCCCTCTCTTGTGGAGAACTATTCGATGTAATCTTCTTTTCGTGGTGTGTTTGTTGAGACCGATGAATTGTGGGTTTATGATCAAGTCTATCTATGAACAATATTTGAATCTTCTCCGAATTCTTTTATGTATGATTGGTTATCTTTGCAAGTATCTTCGAATTATCAGTTTGGTTTGGCCTACTAGATTGATCTCTCTTGCAATGGGAGAAGTGCTTAGCTTTGGGTTCAATCTTTCGGTGTCCTTTCCCAGTGACAGTAGGGGTAGCAAGGCACGTATTGTATTGTTGCCATCGAGGATAACAAGATGGGGTTTTCATCATATTGCATGAGTTTATCCCTCTACATCATGTCATCTTGCTTAAGGCGTTACTCTGTTTTCATGAACTTAATACTCTAGATGCATGCTGGATAGCGGTCGATGAGTGGAGTAATAGTAGTAGATGTAGGCAGGAGTCGGTCTACTTCTCTCGGACGTGATGCCTATATACATGATCATACCTAGATATTCTCATAACTATGCTCAATTCTGTCAATTGATCAACAGTAATTCGTTCACCCACTGTAAAATACTTATGCTCTTGAGAGAAGCCAGGAGACTTGGACCCTCCGTTAAGAAAGCCACGAGGCGGTCACAAGGGTGGAGGGCGCGCCCCCCTGCCTCGTGGGCCCCTCGAAGCTCCACCGACGTACTCCTTCCTCCTATATATACCAACGTACCCCCAAACGATCAGATACGGAGCCAAAAACCTAATTCCACCGCCGCAACTTTCTGTATCCACGAGATCCCATCTTGGGGCCTGTTCCGGAGCTCCGTCGGAGGGGGCATCGATCATGGAGGGCTTCTACATCACCATCCAAGCCCCTCCTATGAAGTGTGAGTAGTTTACTTCACACCTACGGGTCCATAGTTAGTAGCTAGATGGCTTCTTCCCTCTTTTTGGATCTCAATACAATGTTCTCCCCCTCTCTTGTGGGGAACTATTCGATGTAATCTTCTTTTTGCGGTGTGTTTGTTGAGACCGATGAATTGTGGGTTTATGGTCAAGTCTATCTATGAGCAATATTTGAATCTTCTCTGAATTCTTTTATGTATGATTGGTTATCTTTGCAAGTCTCTTTGAATTATCAGTTTGGTTTGGCCTACTAGATTGATCTTTCTTGCAATGGGAGAAGTGCTTAGCTTTGGGTTCAATCTTGCGGTGTCCTTTCCTAGTGACAGTAGGGGCGGCAAGGCACGTATTGTATTGTTGCCATCGAGGATAACAAGATGGGGTTTTCATCATATTGCGTGAGTTTATCCATCTACATCATGTCATCTTGCTTAAGGCGTTACTCTGTTTTCATGAACTTACACTAGTAGAAAACAGGGCTTTGCTCCAGGCCGGGTCAGCCCATTAGTCCCGGTTCAGTCCAGAACCGGGACCAATGGGGGCATTGGACCCGGTTCATGAGCCCAGGGGGCCGGCCGGGCCACGTGGGCCATTGGTCCCGGTTCATCTAGACCTTTTGGTCCCGGTTGGCGGGACGAACCGGGACCAATGGGCCTCGCTCCTGGCCCACCACCATTGGTCCCGGTTGGTGGCTTGAACCGGGACCAAAGGCTCCCCTTTAGTCTCAGTTCATGCCACCAACCGGGACCAATGAGGTGCCTATATATACCCCCTCGCGTAAGAGCAGAGCACACTGCTCTGCTTTTTTTGGCCGAGGGGGAGAGGGCTTGGTGGTGCTCTAGCTCACCTCCTATGCACACAAGGTGTTCGATGGAATGCCCGAGCCACACTACTTAAGCTTTCTCCTCTCCAAGCTTGACCTCCAAGCTCCATTTTCCTCAATATTTGTCTAGATTTAGCGGTCCGTCACGCCCCGTCCCCGTCTTCACCGCCGTCGATCACCCGCGCCGAGCTCATCGCCGGCACCACCGTGGTGAGCCTCTTGTTCTTATCTTCTTTCTGAAAGGAAAAATATTCTTCCTTGTATGTTTACATAGATACTTGTATTATTTTCTTACTTTTATTATTGCATCTTATATAGTGCGATGGTTTTGGTATCCGCCCCCGTCGACCCTCGTCTTGTCTATGATTCGGATGTGGTATATATATTATCTTTATAACTATTGGTTCATTTATTGTTTATGAAAATTATGCCGACCAACATGACATAGATTTTACTTATGTAGGATGTATGTGAATCGGAAATGCCAACCGACCCTATTGTCGAGAGGTTAAATTTAGTTGAAGAAGAAAACAATTTGTTGAAGGAAAAAATAAAAAAAAATTGAGGAGGAGAAGATGATATTGGAGTTGCATGTTGCGGATGTCGTCGATGATCACAAGATCAAGATGGATGCAATGTGCTTGAAGATTAGAAAGATTAGAAAATATGCCATTCATACCGAGGCTTAGTATCATTATGCCGTTGGATCAATTGTTACCTTGGTTGCGATTATGATCGCATTTGTTTTCGCATTGAAATGTTTTACATAGTTTCAATGTATGGTTTAATTAATTAGATGCTCTGGAGAGCTATATGTTGTTAGATGAGAACTATGTATGCACTTTGGTTTTAATGTGATGATGAACTTCTATTAATTTGGACACTTAATTATATATAATGCACGCAGATGAACCGGCAATGGATGTACGGTGACAGACACACCTCCGAGTACATTAAGGGCGTGCATGAGTTTCTCGATGCGGTTAAGGCAAACAAGCAGAATGGTTTTATGTGTTGTCCATGCACTGAATGTGGGAATACGAGGTCTTACTCTAACCGGAAAATCCTTCACTCCCACCTGCTTTACAAGGGTTTCATGCAACACTATAATGTTTGGACGAGGCACGGAGAAATAGGGGTTATGATGGAAGACGGCGAAGAAGAAGAGTACGATGACAACTATGTGCCCCCTGAATACAGTGATGCTGCAACGGGGGGAGATGGTGAAGATCAAGAGGAACCAGACAATGTGCCCAATGATGCTGCAACGGGTGAAGCTGCTGAAGATCAAGAGGAACCAGACGATGTGCCCGATGATGCTGATCTCCACCAGGTCATTGTCAATGCAAGGACGCAATGCGAAAGTAAAAAGGAGAAGCTGAAGTTCGATCGCATGTTAGAGGATCACAAAAAAAGGGTTGTGCCCCAATTGCAAAGATGGCAACACAAAGCTCGGTACCATACTAGAATTGCTGCAGTGGAAGGCAGAGAATGTTGTGGCTGACAAAGGATTTGAGAAGCTACTGAAAATATTGAAGAAGAAGCTTCCAAAGGATAACGAATTGCCTGACAGTACATACGCAACAAAGAAGGTCGTATGCCCTCTAGGATTGGAGGTGGAGAAGATAAATGCATGCCCTAATGACTGCATCCTCTACCACGGTGCATACAAGGATCTGAATGCATGCCCGGTATGCGGTGCATTGCGGTATAAGATCAGACGAGATGACCCTGGTGATGTTGAAGGCGAGTGTCGGTGTACTAGAGTAGGGGTACCCTAGTATCCCGAACTTGTGCACGGGCAGTTGCAGCGCCGCGCGGCAATGCTTGCCGGACGACCGCCAGAGTCCTCCGTGGGTTCCTTTGGAGCCATTCAAGAACAAAGCATTCAAGATGAAGAGACAAGGCCCCGGCAAGAGGATCTTGCCGGGAAGAGACAAGGCCCCGGCAAGAGGAGCTTGCCGGGAAGGCCAACCACGGCACTTCAAGAAACTTGCCGCGATGCGCCGCACGTCCCGGCAAGGTCCGGTGAGCGACAAGCTTCTGGACTCGACAAGACGACGACCCCGACAAGGTACTCGCCGGGGGCCCGCTGCCACTCTGTACCCATGCTCCAGCGCACCCACCCGCGTGACCCCGACAAGGTACTCGCCTCGATCCGCTCTTTGCGCGGCCTCTGCCCCCCTCCGAACCGAAAGGGGCCCGGTCCCCATAGGTGTTGGTGGATCAGTTTCCCCAACATCTTTGGCGCGCCAGGTAGGGGGCGTCGAGATTGTGCGAACCCGATCTGGCGTGCACGCGAGCTAAATCTTCATCGTCTTCATCGACATGCCACCGAAGAAGAAGGATTCGGAGGCAGCTGTTCCGTCTGCGTCGCTTTCACCACCTCCGGAGCAAACGGGTGGTGGAGTGGACGCCGGCGGAAGAATGGGCGTCGACGAGGGAGCCCTCAGTGCGGCCAAGTCCAAGGACAAGGCGGCACAGACCTCGGCGTCCATGCGCGCACCGCGCCCCTCTCAGGAGGCGCGGGACCAGCAGCGTCATGGCGTTCGCAGCGCCATACGTCCTCTGGGCCAAGATCAAGCTGGTGGTTCTCGTGGCGCTCAAGACCAACATGCACGTCAACATGCTGGCTCGAGCGAAGTACGGTCGCTTGGACGAGGCACTGCTCCTTCTAACGTGGTTAGGAGTCCGAGCACGCCCCACTGCTCGCACCGTTCACCTCCGCCGCCCACCACTCCAGCAAAAGCCTTGGCGCGAGCTCAACTGCTCCTAGACTATCCTCCGACGGTGGACAAGACCGACGAATGGAGGGCCACTATCCAGAGCCTCATCGGCTTTGCCAACGGCGACACTGCGCGGCAACCAAGCACCTCGCTGCCGCGGCAGGACAGCCGGACGCGAGCCGATGGCAACAAGACCGGGGGAGGTGCGACTTCCATGCACTCTCCACTACGAAGGCCAAAATCGCCGACTCGCCGGGTCCACCCTGACAGCGGCTCCACCGCGTCGTCGGACCCACGAGCTCGTCGCGACCAGCGCCAAGTTCTCCATGAACGACAACAAGAAGACGCTCGAACCCGCATCGAGTGCCAAAGAGAAGCGCGACGTCAGTCCGACAAGCGCGCTGGGCCCTCTGTTGACATGCATGCGCCAGGGGAACCAGGCGATCTGCCGTACGCGGTAGGTTGTCCTGCGTTCACCCGTGAGCTGCCGCAAGTCCAGTGGCCCAGCACAAAGAATTTCAAACCAGACGTACCAGAGAAGTACGACGGCAAGACGCATCCGTCGGAGTTTCTCAGCATCTACACCATCGCGGTGCAGGCTGCCGGGGGACGGGACGACAAGATCCTTGCCAACTACTTCCCGCTGGTACTCAAGCCCAACGTCAGGTCCTGGCTCATGCACTTGCCGGACAATTCCATCTCCTCTTGGGCAGATTTATGCCATCAGTTTGTCGGCGCCTTTACAGGCAGCCACAAGCCACACGGCCAAGAGAGCGATCTTCATCTGCTCGCCCAGAAGGAAGGAGAGCCACTGCGCAAGTACATTCAGAGATTCAGCCGTGTACAGCACAACATCCCAGACGTCCACCCCGCCGCGATCATCAGCATGTTCCATCAGAACGTGCGAAATCGAAGGATGAGGGAGGAGATGGCGATGTGTAAGATCAGAGACGTCAGCGAGCTTTACACCCTGGCCGACAAGTGTGCACGCGCTGAAGAGGGGAGGAGGCTCCCCGGAGAGAGTACAGGAGCAGGAGGATCCGACAGTGAGGATGCCGCCCCGACAAGGAAAGGCCGGCGGCGGAACAACAGAAGGAAAAAGGGCAAGGAAGTGCTAGCTGTCGAGCAGACTGGAAAAGGAGGTGGCGCCAAGGAAGCTAAAGCTGGTGGCTCCGACAAGGAGGCCCAGCCTGTGGCGGCCGCCGACAAGCAGGACAGCTCCGGCAAGCAGTATTGTAAGATTCACCGCACCAAGGGTCACGATCTCCAGAACTGCAAGAAACTCGAACAGCTTGTTGAGCAACAGAAAGCTGAGTACGAGCGGCGCGACAAGGAGAAGGCCCAGGAAGGAACTGGTGGATCCGGCAAGAAACGTCCCGGCCGAGGAGGACGCCGCGGCAAGGCCAAGCAGCAGCAAGGAGACAGACCTCCCCGCGGCTGCGACAAGGATGAAGATGACGACGACGACGAAGACATGGAAGATGACAAGGCCGACGAGCAGGAATTTCAGAAAGCCACAGAGGTCCTGTGCGTTGACGGTGGCGCCTCTCTGCATACTTCGCACTGCCAACTCAAGCAGTGGATGCGGGAAGTGAATGCAGCAGAGCCATCCATAGAGTCACGCAAGCCCCTGAAATGGTCCAGCGCACCTATCATCTTCGACATTGAGGACCACCCTGATCGCGTAACTGCGGTCGGGTGTTTGCCGATGTTGGTTTCTCCAACTATCCGCAATCTCAAGGTCACGAAGATGCTAGTTGACGGCGGGGCTGGCTTGAACCTGATATCCTCCGCGGTCCTCCAGAAACTTCAGATCCCTGACAGCGAGCTCGAGGAGACCGGCACATTCCAAGGAATCAGCCCGGGAAGAAGCAAGCCGAAGGGAAAGATCACGCTGCCGGTCACATTTGGCAGCGAGCTGAACTTCAGGACTGAGAGGGTCACGTTTGACGTTGCCGACTTTCCATTACCTTACAATGGAATCCTTGGCCGTCCGGCACTCGCCAAGTTCATGGAAGCATCTCACTATGCGTACAACATACTGAAAATGCCAGGCCCAATAAGTGTCATCTCTGTCCCTGGCAACAAGAAGGATGCTCTTATCTGTGCCAACAAGATCTACCGAGAAGCGGCAGCCGCAGCAGAGCGCAAGACACTTGCCGCTGAAGCTCCCGGAGGGAAGAAGAAGACCAAGTCCGGCAAGAGCTCTGATGCCTACTCCGGCAAGCGCACCTCTTTGGAGTGCTGCGCTACCGTCGAGGACGCACCATCGAGCTCCACCGGCAAGTGTAAGAAGGCAATGGCAGCTCCACCTGAGACTAAGAAGGTGTCCGCCAAGGAGGATGGCACTGGTGGTACCTTCACCATCAGCGCCACTCTTGACCCCAAATAGGAAAGCGCGCTCGTTGCTTTCCTGCGGGCGAATGTCGACGTGTTTGCATGGCAACCGTCTGATATCCCCGGTGTTCCCAGGAAAGTAATCGAGCACCACCTTGCCGTCTGTCCTCATGCGCGGCCCGTCAAGCAGAGAGTCAGGAAGCAGGCAGTGGAGCGCCAAGAATTCATCGCAGAAGAAATCAAGAAGTTGGAAGCAGCAGGCCTTGTCAGAGGAGTGCTTCATCCCACGTGGTTGGCCAATCCTGTTGTTGTGCGCAAGGCTAACGGAAAATGGAGACTTTGTATTGACTTCACTGATGTTAATAAAGCTTGTCCCAAAGACCCATTTCCCTTTCCGCGTATTGACCAGATTGTTGACTCCACAGCCGGATGTGATTTGCTTTCATTTCTTGATGCATACTCAGGATACCATCAGATCTTCATGGCAGAAGAGGATGAAGAGAAAACCGCATTTATCACCCCATGTGGCACGTACTGCTTCGTACGGATGCCTTTCGGTTTGAAGAATGCTGGATCAACATTCGCAAGGGTAGTCCATCGTGCTTTTGTGCCGCAAATGCACAGAAATGTGGAAGCCTACATGGATGATATAGTGGTCAAGAGCAAAAACAAGGCTACTCTGATTCAAGATCTAGATGAAACTTTTGCAAATCTGCGCAGGATCAACCTCAAGCTCAATCCCGAGAAGTGCGTGTTCGGAGTCCCTTCCGGCAAGCTTCTCGGGTTCTTTGTGTCACAGTGGGGGATTGAAGCCAATCCCGACAAGATCAAAGCCATCGAGCAGATTGAAGCACCAAAGCGCGTCAAGGATGTACGAAAGCTTGCTGGTTGCGTGGCTGCTCTCAGCAGATTTATCTCTAAGTCCGCAGAGCGCGCCTTGCCGTTTTTCAAAATATTGAAAAAGGCAGGTCCGATGAAATGGACTCCAGAAGCGGAGGCTGCGCTACAGGACTTGAAGAGGTACCTGTCCTCCACTCCAATACTTGTCGCACCTAAGCCACAAGAGAAGTTGCTGCTATATCTGGCAGCAACCAATCAAGTGGTTAGTGTTGCGTTAGTAGCGGAGAGGGAGGCGGACGATGAGCCAGCAACCGCGGCAAGTGGATCCAGCGACAAGCAGGGGGCTTCTCCGACAAGCTCTGGCCCCGACAAAGTTGAGTCTGCGCAGGCATGCAAGGAGGTGCAGAGGAAAATGGTGCAGCGCCCAGTTTACTTTGTCAGTTCCCTTCTACAGGGGGCTAGATCAAGGTATTCTGGCGTACAGAAATTCCTTTTCGGCCTTCTCATGGCCTCGAGAAAGCTGCGCCATTACTTCCAGGCACATGAGATAACAGTTGTCACTCGCTTTCCGTTGAAGAGGATACTGCAAAATCCAGAAGCAACCGGCAGGATTGTCGAGTGGGCACTGGAACTGTCAAGCTTTGGCCTCAAGTTTGAGAGTACTTCCACTATACAGAGCAGAGCATTGGCAGAATTCATAGCGGAATGGACGCCGACACCAGACGAAGAAACTCCAGAAACAAGCATCCCCGTCAAAGAGGCAAGCAAAGAGTGGCTGATGTACTTTGATGGTGCCTTCTCGCTGCAAGGCGCCGGCGCAGGCGTGCTGCTTATCGCACCCACCGGAGAGCACCTCAAGTATGTAGTTCAGATGCATTTTCCCAAGGAGCAAGCAACGAACAATACCGCAGAGTATGAAGGTTTGCTTGCCGGACTCAGAATCGCGGCAGACCTTGGGATCAGCAAGCTCATTGTCAGGGGTGACTCGCAGTTGGTCGTCCGCCAAGTAAACAAAAGCTATCAGAGTCTGTTGATGGAAGCATATGTTGATGAAGTAAGGAAGCTAGAAGCACACTTTGACGGCCTGCAAATGGAACACGTTCCACGAGCTCAGAACGATATTGCTGACGGCCTGTCAAAGTGTGCAGCACTAAAGTTACCTGTGGAACCAGGGATTTTTGTGCTCAAGCTGACTCAACCATCCGTAACACCGTCGACTGGACAGAGAAAGAAGAGGAAGTTCGTTTCTGATGACTACTTTCCGGCAGAGCTTCCCGACGCCGCCGCCAAGAAGGTCCCCAAGATCGACGCCAAGAGTGCTAAGGAGCAGTCTGCTCCGGCGAACCTCTTGGTTTGTTCCGTTGAAGCAAACGCTCCCGACAAGTTTTGCTCCGGCAAGCTTGCCGGGGAATATCACGCTCCGGCCGAACCGCAGGTTCTTGCCGTAGAAGCGGATGTTCCCACAGCAACAGATATGCCTTTAGCCCTTGTTGTCGAGACGCAAGCTCCAGCATGGGCGCAACAGATCGTCCGTTTCCTTCAGACAGGAGAGCTTCCCGAAGAGCAAGAAGAAGCGGAAAGAGTAGCCCGGCAGTCAAGTATGTACAAGTTTGTCGACAACACACTGTACAGAATAAGACTCAACGGTGTGAAATTGAAGTGCATTCGCCGGGAAGATGGACAACAGCTGTTGGCAGAGATACATGGAGGCATATGTGGTCACCACATTGGCGCAAGAGCACCTGCCGGCAAATCATTCCGACAAGGTTTCTTCTGGCCGACAGCCCTCCAGGATGCAACTGCACAAGTAACCAAGTGTGAAGCGTGCCAGTTCCATTCCAAACAGATACACCAGCCAGCTCAAGCTCTCCAGACGATCCCTTTATCTTGGCCATTTTCGGTCTGGGGGCTCGACATCCTCGGCCCCTTTCCCCGAGCTGTCGGGGGCTTTGAGTTCTTGTACATCGCCATCGACAAGTTCACAAAGTGGCCAGAAGTGGAACCAGTGAGGAAGGTGACAGCACAGTCAGCAGCCAAGTTCTTCAGGTCGATTGTTTGCCGTTTCGGGATCCCTAACAGGATCATCACCGACAACGGCATGCAATTTACGAGCCGCACCTTCATGCAGTACGTCCAAGATCTTGGCACCAAGGTCTGCTTCGCTTCTGTTGCTCATCCGAGAAGCAACGGTCAAGCGGAGAGGGCAAAGGCTGAAGTGCTGCGAGGCCTCAAGACCAGAACTTTCGACAGGCTGCACAAGTGCGGAAGAAACTGGATCGAGGAGCTGCCGGTGGTTCTTTGGTCGATCAGGACGACGCCAAATCGAGCCACTGGCCAGACACCCTTTGCTCTAGTCTACGGAGCAGAGGCAGTTCTCCCCACGGAACTCGTTTACGGGTCACCTCGAGTGCTCGCTTATGATGAGCTCGAGCAAGAGCAGTTGCGCCAAGATGACGCGCTGCTCCTTGAGGAAGACCGTCTTTAGGCTGCTGTGCGAGTCGCTCGCTACTAGCAAGCTTTGCGTCGCTACCATAGCCGCAAAGTTAAAGCCAGGAGCTTCGAGGAAGGCGACCTTGTTCTTCGGCGTGTTCAGTCCGCCAAGAATTCCAACAAGTTGACGCCAAAGTGGGAAGGCCCTTATCGGGTGAAATGAGTCACTAGGCCCGGCGCTGTCCGCCTTGAGACCGAAGATGGCATTCCGGTGAGCAACTCCTGGAATATTGAACATCTTCGTAAGTTTTACCCGTAGGGCGCGGTTGCCGGAAGCTTTTCCAGCAACCACCTTTTGTACAAGTCTTGCCGCTGTTGCATGTAATCCTTTGTACAAAGCCGTGCGCAGACCCCGTGCACCAGTAAAGTTCATGTCCCCCGCACATCTTGTCAGTTTTTTTATGCTATAATCCTTTTTTCGCATATGTTATCTGACACTTTGTGCAGCACCAGACCCCGGTAAGCGATAACGAGCCCAAGGATCCATATCATTACTTTATTTTTCTGTTTCTTTCTCAAAAGAAGGAAGGTTCCCTCGCCCACAAGGTTTACCGGGGGGAAGGAGAAGATAATGGTGTGGACCAGGCCGTTCAAGAAAGTTTCTCCTTGCCGGGAAGCAGACGACAGAAAAGCTAAGTTGCTAAAGTTTGAGCAATCAGTTTTTTAAGTTTTTAAGTTATTTTCCTTGAATGACCGTGCTTTGTATGGAAAACCTGTGCGCGGAGGAACCAACTCGTAGCTAGCTGCGCCCTTACTTTGTTTCGAGTCCGCTCAACAACTTAAGTGAGCTGCAACTAGTTGCGACAAGGTTGCTTGTCGGTAGCGACCCCACCAGCAGGCTGCTGAAGTTCCGCACTCGGTGCTCGCGGCAAGGGTGCCTGCACCGGCAAGTTTCCCTAGAAAGCGTAGGGCAGAACCATACAAAGCCAAGAGTCGAGTAAAGGAAGTAACACAGCAATTTTTTGCCTAAGATAGAGTTATATTACAAAAATAACTTGTCGCGCCTCTAATAAAGTGTTCCCATGACATGACTGGCAGCGACAAGAAAAGAAGAAAACGGACGTCCTAATCTACGCGACCGCCGTCAACCCTTTTGACCTCGTTCACCCTGTCCACAATGGGTGCGACGAGGGCCTTAAGTGCGTCAAGATCAGCGTCCGCCGGCAGCCTCTTGAGGACGTTGGTGAGGTTGAGGCCTGGATTGCGGAAGGCCACCTTCACCAGCACCTTCTCCAGAACTCCGGCACAAATCGAGCGTGACTCGTCGGCCAACTGCTTTGGGATCCGTTCCCGGAGTTGCTGGAGCGCCGCCGCCACGCCTTTGAAGAACAGAGTGAGCTTGGCGCTGGGTTGGAGTTTCTCGTCGGAGGAGGGCGGCGGAGATTTCTGAGATTGCAGCAGCGAAGGGCGAAGGTGGGGGAAATGCCCCTGTTTCCCCTGCTTATAAAGAGGGACGGGGCGGACATTTCGGCCTTCCAAATAAACAACCACCCACGATCTCTCCCACGACTCCGCGATTGACGCGTGCCGTTACGGGGGGCGCAGTGGATACGGAGTTAGATTCGGCATAACCCAGGCTCCGCGCGTGCCCCTGCCCTGTTTTGGGCCTGGCCCAACAGCGCTCGACACCGTGTGTGGCCCAGGCCCGGGGGCTCCTGTCGGTGTACTAGAGTAGGGGTACCCTAGTATCCCGAACTTGTGCACGGGCAGTTGCAGCGTCGCGCGGCAATGCTTGCCGGACGACCGCCAGAGTCCTCCGTGGGTTCCTTTGGAGCCATTCAAGAACAAAGCATTCAAGATGAAGAGACAAGGCCCCGGCAAGAGGATCTTGCCGGGAAGAGACAAGGACCCGGCAAGAGGAGCTTGCCGGGAAGGCCAACCACGGCACTTCAAGAAACTTGCCGCGATGCGCCGCACGTCCCGGCAAGGTCCGGTGAGCGACAAGCTTCTGGACTCGACAAGACGACGACCCCGACAAGGTACTTGCCGGGGGCCCGCTGCCACTCTGTACCCACGCTCCAGCACACCCACCCGCGTGTCGCCATGAGGCTTCCTCAGGGGCGCGTGGCGGGAGCCTGTGCAGCCAGGGGTACGCGGTGGCAAGCAGAGATGAAGAGAAGGCCATCGTGGCAAATGGTGGCGCTCCTAACGGTCACTTTTTGCACTATTTAGGCAACTCAGATGGGCATTCAATGACCTTGTCCCCTGCCGTCAGAGTTAGGTAGGGTGCACTGTGTCCACAGTAGCAGTAGCTGCACCTACCGCATCCTTTTCCATTTTTACCCTTCTAGTCTACGTTGCCACCTGTCGGTGACCCCTTGAAAGTATAAAAGGAGGCCCAAGTGCAACGTAGAGGGGGTTCGGCTCATTCGAAACATCAGGAACACTCTCACGCTCGGTCTGGCAGCGTCCATCGCTCCTGAGCAAGAATTCAATACACACAAACAAGCAGCTGTAGGGTTTTACGCATCCGTGCGGCCCGAAGCTGGGTAAAACTACTCGCGTGTACTGCCTCGATCCACTCTTTGCGCGGCCTCCGCCCCCTCCGAACCGAAAGGGGCCCGGTCCCCATAGGTGTTGCTGGATCAGTTTCCCCGACAGCGAGCCCCCCAGGAAGAGGGTTCCTGCGAAGGTGATGCGGAATGCTCCTATAATACCATGGTTGAAACGTCTGTTCAGAAACGAAGAGCATGCCAAGTTCATGCGATGGCACAGTGAGAACCGGAAGAAAGATGGGAAGTTGAGAGCACTCGCTGACGGGTCGCAGTGGAGAAAAATTGAGAGAAAGTACTGGGATGAGTTTGCAAAGGACCCAAGGAATGTATGGTTTGCTTTAAGCGCGGATGGCATTAATCCTTTCGGGGAGTAGAGCAGCAATCACAGCACCTGGCCCATGACTCTATGTATGTATAACCTTCCTCCTTGGATGTGCATGAAGCGGAAGTTCATTATGATGCCAGTTCTCATCCAAGGCCCTAAGCAACCCGGCAATGACATTGATGTGTACCTAAGGCCATTAGTTGAAGAACTTTTACAGTTGTGGAATGGAAACGGTGTACGTACGTGGGATGAGGACAGACAGGAGGAATTTAACCTAAAGGCGTTGCTGTTCGTGACCATCAACGATTGGCCCGCTCTCAATAACCTTTCAGGACAGACAAACAAAGGATACCACGCATGCACGCACTGTTTAGATGACACTGAAAGTATATACCTGGACAAATGCAGGAAGAATGTGTACCTAGGCCATTGTCGATTTCTTCTGACCAACCATCAATGTCAAAAGAAAGGCAAGCATTTCAAAGGCGAGGCAGATCACCGGAAGAAGCCCGCCATGCGTACCGGTGATCACGTACTTGCTATGGTCAATGATTTACACATAATCTTTGGAAAGGGTCCCGGTGGACTAGCTGTTCCAAATGATGCTGAGGGACACGCACCCATGTGGAAGAAGAAATCTACATTTTGGGACCTACCCTACTGGAAAGACCTAGAGGTCCGCTCTTCAATCGACGTGATGCACGTGATGAAGAACCTTTGCGTGAACCTGCTAGGCTTCTTGGGCGTGTATGGGAAGACAAAAGATACACCTGAGGCACGGGAGGACCTGCAACGTCTTCACGAAAAAGACGGCATGCCTCCAAAGCAGTATAAAGGTCCTGCCAGCTACGCTCTTACGAAAGAAGAGAAAGAAATCTTCTTTGAATGCCTGTTCAGTATGAAGGTCACGACTGGCTTCTCGTCGAATATAAAGGGAATAATAAATATGCCAGAGAAAAAGTTTCAGAACCTAAAGTCTCATGACTGCCACGTGATTATGACGCAACTGCTTCCGGTTGCATTGAGGGGGCTTCTACCAGAAAACGTCCGATTAGCCATTGTGAAGCTATGTGCATTCCTCAATGCAATCTCTCAGAAGGTGATCGATCCAGAAATCGTACCAAGGCTAAGGAGTGATGTGGCGCAATGTCTTGTCAGTTTCGAGCTGGTGTTCCCACCATCCTTCTTCAATATCATGACGCACGTCCTAGTTCATCTAGTCGACGAGATTGTCATCCTGGGGCCCGTATTTCTACACAATATGTTCCCCGAGTGGTTCATGGGAGTCCTAAAGAAATATGTCCGTAACCGCGCTAGGCCAGAAGGAAGCATCTCCATGGGCCATCAAACAGAGGATGTTATCGGGTTTTGTGTTGACTTCATTCCTGGCCTTAAGAAGATAGGTCTCCCTAAATCGTGGTATGAGGGGAGACTGACTGGAAAAGGCACTCTTGGAAGTGACTCAATAATATGCAGGGACATATTCTTGGTCTCAAGCACACTACGCAGTTCTACAGAACTCTACCTTGGTGACCCCGTATGTCGATGAACACAAGAACAGTCTGCGCTCCAAACACCCGGAACAGTGCGATGACTGGATTACATGTGAACACATCAGGACTTTCAGCAGTTGGTTGGAAACACGTCTCAGAGGTGACAACACTGTTTGTGATGAGCTGTACTTGTTGTCCAGGGGACCATCTTTGACTGTATTGACTTACAAAGGATACAAGATAAATGGGAATACATTTTACACAATCGCCCAAGATCAAAAGAGCACCAACCAAAACAGCGGTGTCCGCTTTGATGCAGCAACCGAGAGCGGAAAGGACACATATTATGGTTACATAGTGGACATATGGGAACTTGACTATGGACATGATTTTAAGGTCCCTTTGTTTAAGTGCAAATGGGTCAATCTGTCAGGCGGTGGGGTACAAGTAGACCCACAGTACGGAATGACAACAGTGGATCTGAAAAATCTTGGGTACACTGACGAACCATTCGTCCTAGCCAATGATGTGGCATAGGTTATCTATGTGAAGGACATGTCTACCAAACCGAGAAAAAGAAAAGATAAGGAAGCAAATACATCATACGATGAGCCAAAGCGCCACATAGTTCTTTCAGGAAAAAGGGACATCCTGGGAGTGGATGGCAAGACAGACATGTCTGAAGATTATGAAAAGTTTCATGAAATTCCTCCCTTCAATGTCAAGGCTGACCCAAGCATCCTGATAAACGATGAAGATTGTCCATGGTTACGGCGCAATAAGCAAATGACACAAGCGAAGAAAAAGTGAAGACTTTCTCCCGCAACTATTATGATGATACCATGCCAACTTTGTAACACATGAGTATGCTATGCCAACTTTTTCAGAGTTCATTTGAAAACTATGAATTTAGGTCAAATTTTCTCTATAGGTGCATCTATGTTCATTTTTTTAGTAAAGTTAATCACAAACTTGTGATTCACACAAATTTCAAAGAATTCAAATTTTCACTATTCAAATTTGAAAACTAATGGCACTAACAGAAAGTTTATAATTTTTCTAAAACTAATGGCACTAACAGAAAGTTTACAATTTTGCTGACCTAAAAGCAAAAAGAAATAAAAAATAAAGCAAAAAACAAAAGAAAATAAATAATGTAGAAAACAAAACAAAAAATCTGGAAAACAAAAAATAGCAACAATAAGTATTTTTTTTGTAAACAGAAACAAAATAAAATAAATAAAGCAACAAAGAAAACAAAAAAACTAAAAAAGTGATTTCAAATTTTAAAACTAATGGCACTAACAAAAAGTTTATAATTTTTCTAAAACTAAAAGCAAAAAGAATAAAAAAATAAAGCAAAAAGCAAAAGAAAATTAATAATGCAGAAAACAAAACAAAAAAACTGAAAAAATAGCAACAATAAGTATTTTGTTGTAAGTAGAAACAAAATAAAATAAATAAAACAACAACGAAAAAAAAAGAAAAAAAAGTGTTTTCAAATTTGAAAACTAATGGCACTAACAGAAAGTTCATAATTTTTCTAAAACTAAAAGCAAAAAAGAATCAAAAAATAAAGCAAAAAAACAAAAGAAAATAAATAATGCAGAAAACAAAACAAAAAAACTGGAAAAAAATAGCAACAATAAGTATTTTGTTGTAAGTAGAAACAAAATAAAATAAATAAAGCAACAAAGAAAAAAAGTGCCACCTACTGGGCCCCCACGGCCTGAATACGACTAGAAACCCTACCATGGGCCAGGATTCAGGCCTGTAGGAGGCCCAGTAGGCCCACAGGCACACAGCGCAGGGTTAGGCCCGAAAGCCTGCATTTGAGAGGAGCTCGAGAGGGAAGGCGCAGTAGCGCTTATAAACCACTCTCGAGCTCTCTCAGCTAGTGAGGTGGGACTAAAGTTTTGGCGCGGGGTAGCACAAGGCCTTTGATCCCGGTTGGGGCCAGCAACCGGGACTAAAGGGGGCATTGGTCACAGTTCGTCGCACAAACCGTGACCAATGCCCCCCTTTAGTCTCGATTGGTGCCACCAACTGGGACCAAAGGCCGCCGCTTCCCGCCCTTTGGGCTGTTGAAAAGAGGCCTTTGGTCCCGATTAGTGGCACCAACCAGGACTAGGGGGGGCATTGGTCATGGTTTGTGCCACGAACCGTGACCAATGCCTTTGGTATATAACCAGGACTTGTGAAAATTTCAAATTTCCCTCGCCAGTTGCCCCCGACGACGCCGACCTCCTCGACACCGCCAGGCTGCCCCGACGCTGCACGCCGCCCCCGCCGTCGCCCGCGCCCGTCGTCCCGTCACCCTCACCCTCGCTGGCCGCCGCCCGCGCCCGTCGTCGCCGTCGCCCGCGCCCTCGTCGCCCGCGCCCGTCGTCGCCGTCGCCCGCGCCCTCGCCGCCCCCGCCCTCGCCGGCCGTCGCCCGCGCCCTGTGAGCACCGCGCGTCTGCCGCCCCCACCGCCGCCGTGCATTTTTTAATTATACATGTTTTTTACATGTTTTTAGATTTTCATATATATATATATATATATATGTATGTATGTATCTTTTAGATATATATTTTTGTATGTATGTTCATATATGTTTTTTATGTATGTTCATATAGGTATATATGTATGTATTTTTTCAATTGTAATGATGTTTTAAAAATACATATATGCAAAAGTTAGATTTTTTTATTAGAAAAGTTTTATCTATATATGTTCTCTGATTTAGTACATTTTATGTTAGTTTCATTTTAAAAAAGGTTTTATATATTTAGGAAGAAGGAATAGAAGGAAGAAAAAGGAAGAAAATGTTTTATATATGAGGGTCGAGAGGGGGTCGACGATCGAGAGGGGGTCGAGGGGGGGTCGTCGAACATGAGAGGAAGAAAAGGATAAAAAAGAGGAAGAAGAAGAAAAAAAGAGGAGAAGAAAGAATAGAGGAGAATGTTCGACGACCCTCGACCCCTCGGCGACCCTAGACCCCCTCTCGACCCTCGACCCCTCGGCGACCCCCTCTCGACCCTCGACCCCTCGGCAACCCTCGACGACCCTCATTCCCGATAAAAAAGGGGAAGAAGAAGAAAAAAGAGGAGAAGAAAGAATAGAGGAGAAGGTCCTCTATTCTTTCTTCTCCTCTTTTTTTCTTTTTCCTCTTCTTTTTTTATCCTCTTCTTCCTCTCATGTTCGGCGACCCTCGACAACCCTCGTTCCCGATAAAAAAAGAGGAGAAGAAAGAATAGAGGAGTAAACTCCTCTATTCTTTCTTCTCCTCTTTTTTTTCTTCTTCCTCTTCTTTTTTTATCCTTGAAGCGTTGTCGAGGCCACCCCAAACCCTAGAGAAGCAGCGTCGAGGCCACCCCAAACCCTAGAGAAGCAGCGTCGAGGCCACTAATTAATATTAGTTCTATGTTTGCCACTAATATATCCATCTGCCATGTTTGAATAATAATTGCCATGTTGTAAATATTTGTAGAAACTATGGACACCGCCCGAGACGAAGTACAAGAAGAGTTGTTGGGGGAGATAATCGCACGAGGAAGTGATGCCGTCTGCTCGTTGTTTCTCAACGACACCGATGATCTGGAAGCAGCTGGCTATGATTATGATGGCTCTAGTGACCTAATTCCGGTGCAAGTAGGAGACCATGAGGACGGCTCCGGTGACCCAATGTCGGTGCAAGAAGGAGACCGTGATGACATCTCCGGTGACCGAACCAAGTCCGGCCAGGTATATATATTAGTTAAGCTTCTGCTGACTAGCTAATTGATGCATTCATTGTTTTGGTATGTACACATATTAATTAAGTCTTTGTTATTTTTTCTAGCCCTCCGGATCGAGCACAACTTCGGTAAAGAGACGAGGCCCGAAGAAAAAGTTGAGCTCGGATGAAAAGTTTGAGATCATAGCAATCGCGCCCGACGGCCAACCGATTGAACCCCTCCGGATAAAGAGAGCATTTGTTGCTCAGTGCGGGGTTTTGGTTAACGACAAGATCCCGATCAGCATCCAGCAATGGTTAAAGCCGGCTACAGAAGACCCTGAGGTGTCTTATGTCATTGATATGCAGAAAAATGATCTTTGGACTGAGCTGAAGTCAAATTTCACCCTACCGCAAGAGGATGATCCGGAGAAGCCAGTTAAAGAGCAATTAATCAAGTATTTTGCTCTTAAGAGGATGGCAGAACTATTCAGGAGGTGGAAGAAAGAGCTGAATGAGTTTGTCGAAAATAAAGAGACACCAGAATTCAAGGGCGGATATGAGAAGATCAGAGATCACTGGCCCGCATTTGTGGCCCGCAAGACATCGTAAAAGAGTAAGAAGATGTCGGCGACAAACAAGCAAAATGCTGCAAAGAAGAAGCATCACCATCGCACGGGGTCAGGTGGCTACCTCGTAGCCCGGCCTAAGTGGGCCAAGACTGAGCATGATCTGGCTGATAAAGGGATCGAACCAGAGACAATTAACTGGCCAGACCGTTGCCGGACTTGGTTCTTCGGGGCTGGCGGAACCTTGGACCATGTATCAGGGAAGTGCATTTGGACGAACGATCAAATGGACATACCAGTCAAGAAGCTTCAGCAGTATATCGAAGCAGTGTAGCAAGGGACGTTCGTTCCAGAGAGAGAGAATGACGAGCTCACAATGGCCCTCGGGAATCCTAAGCACCCTAGACAGACACGAGGCACGCCAGGCTCCATTCCGTGGAAGGTTGGGTTTCCGGACACAGGCAGTTACAAATGCCAGGAGAGGAGGAAAAAAGTGCAGCAGACCCAAATGCAGGCGCTGCAAGCAAGGGTACAAGCGATAGAGGAACGAGAAGCAAATCGCAGAAAACGAACTGCCGAAGCTTCCCCCGGAGCTACCCCGCCATCTCAGCGGAGAAGCAGCGTAGCTTCCACCGAGCTGCTTCAGCCAGAGCATGTCTTGACGGCTCCTGCCAGCTATCCCGTGGATGCTATCACGGAGTCTCAAAATTGCCACCTTATGACGCAATGGATTAATATGAAGGTCAAGGCGGCTGTTGGCTCTGTTTTTCCTACTGAACCCGACGCAACTTTTCACTACCGGCCGATTCCAGAAGGATATGCTAGGGTGATGGTGGATGAAATAACGGAGGGATTTGAGGACCTCCAGCTTGACCACCCTACCGGTGAAGGGGAGACTCGGCTGGGTTCTGCTCTGAAGACTCCATGCCTATGGCGGAAGGAGCTCATCAACCTTCCGAACAGGACGCCTCCGCCTCCTCCTCCTCCTCCGGCGAGTCAGGGCACTCCGCCTCCTCCACCGCCTCCTCCTCTGGTGAGTGACGATCAGGGCACTCGGCTGGCTCCTTCTCCGGCGCGTGGCGGCACTCCGCCTCCTTCTCCGCCTGCGCTGGCGCGCCCGAGCAGCCAGCCTCCTCCTTCTCCGCCTCGTCAGCAAGGGCGGAAGAGATCTGCCGCCGCTCCAGCTGCTCCGGCGCGTCGTAATCCTTCTCCTCCGCCTCGTAAGCAAGTAAAGAAGACAACCGCTCCATCTGCTCTGTCGATGTCTAGCAGTACAACCAGAGGCGGGAGGACATACAGATTCGGTCCTTCTTTGAAGACTCCAGAGAAGTTACCATACGAGAGGACCCCAGAGGAGAACGCCGAGATCACGCGAGAAGAAGTGAGGAACTTCTTTGAAGGGGTGAAAGCAAAGAAACATCCACCTCCGGAGGAGAAGGTAGATCCGGTGAAAGCGAAGCGCACTCTGGCTGCCCTGACAAAACCACCCAAGTCTCCGCCGAAAGGAAACTATGAGCGCATTATTGGAAAGGAATTTTCTGTAGCGGAGCGGTCGGGAAGTACTGTCAGTGATCAAAGGCTGAAAGAACGACGAGCTGGGAAACAAATTGCACAGCTTGGCGAACAAGCGAAGCAATCGTGCCCCCCGCTCAAGGTGCCTAGCGACATCGTCGCTAATGATCCGAGGATGGTGCCCGGTTATAGCAATCTTGGAGATTACCTGCCCGACGATGTACATTATGATTTCATGGAGGTGCAGATACAAAGATACGAGTACGGGAAGCCTCTCGTCAAAGATGAAAGATCTCTATCAACGATGATGCGAAGATTGCATGATTGGTACTTGAAAATCTGCAGAGAGTCTGGGGGGAGGACTACTTTGTATGTGAGAGTTAAAAAGGAGCATGACCTCGTTGGAATTGATCTTTTGCCTATTCCATTTGAGGAGTTCTTTCAGTTTTTCAATCAATTGGCCCTCGATAAAGCAACGGTCACCTGCTACTGTCTGTAAGTAGTACTACTTCTGTCATTAAGTCTCTCTATATAGCTCAGCTCTTTCATTGCATGTATTTATAATTATCCTCACTATATTATGCAGATTGAAGATCGTCGAATTGAAGAAACGACAAATCGGTGATATTGGGTTCATTAACACAAATATCATAGATGCAACTCAGGTTAAATTTCATGTCGCAGATACCGAGGCCAACTTGCTACGATCATTGGTAATAAATGAAAACAAAGATATAATACTCTTTCCTTACAACTTCAAGTGAGTGTTACTGTCTTGTGCGTATTCGGTTTCCCTTATATATTAGTCAAGGTTATAGTAATGTAATTGATAAGTTATGCATGCATGTGCAGTTTCCACTATATTCTCCTAGAGATTAAGCTTGAGTAGGGACTAGTAACCGTCTTAGACTCAAGACGAAAAGATCCCCGGGACTATGCGGACATGACTCAAATGCTCGAGAAGTAAGTTAAATCGATCATTATCCACCATATCAGCAACTTTGTTCATTTCCTGATATATCAAGTAATTGTTTTCTTTGTCTGGCAGGATTTGCAAAAAATTCACCAAAAAAGCTCCAGGACTCCCGAAGAAGCTGCAATTTAGACACCCGAAAGTAAGTACTATAGTAGCATGTTCCGCGGATCTCCTATTGATTCAAGCGCTAGTTTCATCAATACCATTTGGCATTCTTGCTTATCAGTTTGATTGACCTCTATTTCTTGTAAAGTGGTTGTGGCAGGAACAAGGGAATGATTTCTGTGGATACTACGTTTGCGAGTCCATCCGCCACACGACCTGTGAGCGGGGCTACTCTGACGAACAATATGAAGTGCGTAAATAACAACATTCACAATTTTATTTTATTACCATCATTTGTGTTGAGTTTCATTCAATCATATATATATATATATATATATATGTATGTATGTATTGACCCCCTTCTTCAAATTAGATGTTTCGGAAGCGGGATGAACTCCTAGCACCA
Organism: Triticum aestivum; assembly: GCF_018294505.1. Taxonomy (NCBI): domain Eukaryota; kingdom Viridiplantae; phylum Streptophyta; class Magnoliopsida; order Poales; family Poaceae; genus Triticum; species Triticum aestivum. The sequence continues at coordinate 541,094,645 of NC_057809.1, read as the reverse complement.
GCTCGCATGCGAGCAATTCAAGAGGAATTCGCGGCATTCTTTCTTGACCACGTGATCGCTGAAGACGGAGAATACTATGTGGACCATGAGTCCGTATGTTAGGAGATTATATTTGTAAGAGATAATTATTGTATATATGTAGCCGGTAGTGTCGGATAGATATACGAGAACTTATTGTTCGACCAATCTCTCGGAGAAGGAGAGGTGGTCGATATCACTTCTCTCTGTATGCATATGTGTAGCGACCCGACCCGAATGGATCAAGTCTCTGTGCTTAAGTGTCATCCCTGGATCGGTATGCTGACACACACAGTACTCGAGGATTTATAACAGAGGTAAATCACATGTAAAAGTAACGTAAATATTATTACCTCAAATCCAAAATAGCGGAAGTAACAAGGTTGTGGATTCCCATCAACACCAACGGCAAAGTTGAGTGTAGAAATCGTAACCCTAACGTATCACTTACTTGTCGTAAGATAATCCTGTAACATGAGACGTTGCAGCCACAGAGGGTCAGTACATTGAATGTACTCGCAAATTCACACCATAGAGAATGATGAATAAAGACTATCACTACATGCATAATTGGCTGGTGGAAAAGCTCTATGGTTATAAGGTTTTTGCGTAAAGCCAATTTTTCCCTACTACAAAGGAATACCTTTTATTTAACTATCATGGTGGTTGTTGAACATTGAGAATGGTTGACAGCATTCTAAATCCCAATTAAGTAACATCATTAAAACCCAACATTATTCATTTAAAGTAACGTGATGAGATCAACAGGATAATCCAAGAACTAGATACTCAAGATGTCCATAACCGGGGACACGGCTAATCATGATTAGTTTATACACTCTGCAGAGGTTTGCGCACTTTTCCCCACAAGACTCGATCTCCTCCATTGGTTTTCTCGCACTACATGGTGTTTGAGAAACGGATGACCGAGACATAGCCTTTCAGAAGCGCTAGCACCTTACGTTGGATAGACCGGTACACCTACTTTCCCCTACATCTGCTAGTCTACCTTGTAAGAGTTCGCACGACTTAATCAACTATGCTAGAGCCCATAATGGCTTGTGGCTGTTGGAAATATGCCCTAGAGGCAATAATAAATTAGTTATTATTATATTGTTCATGATAATCGTTTATTATCCATGCTATAATTGTATTGATAGGAAACTCAGATACATGTGTGGATACATAAACAACACCATGTCCCTAGTAAGCCTCTAGTTGACTAGCTCGTTGATCAATAGATGGTTACGGTTTCCTGACCATGGACATTGGATGTCATTAATAACGGGATCACATCATTAGGAGAATGATGTGATGGACAAGACCCAATCCTAAGCATAGCACTAGATCGTGTACTTCGTATGCTAAAGCTTTTCTAATGTCAAGTATCATTTCCTTAGACCATGAGATTGTGCAACTCCCGGATACCGTAGGAGTGCTTTGGGTGTGCCAAACGTCACAACGTAACTGGGTGACTATAAAGGTGCCTACGGGTATCTCCGAAAGTGTCTGTTGGGTTGGCATGAATCGAGACTGGGATTTGTCACTCCGTGTGACGGAGAGGTATCTATGGGCCCACTCGGTAGGACATCATCATAATGTGCACAACATGATCAAGGAGTTGATCACGGGATGATGTGTTACGGAACGAGTAAAGAGACTTGCCGGTAACGAGATTGAACAAGGTATCGGGATACTGACGATCGAATCTCGGGCAAGTATCGTACCGATAGACAAAGGGAATTGTATACGGGATTGATTAAGTCCTTGACATCGTGGTTCATCCGATGAGATCATCGTGGAACATGTGGGAGCCAACATGGGTATCCAGATCCCGCTGTTGGTTATTGACCAGAGAGTCATCTCGGTCATGTCTGCATGTCTCCCGAACCCGTAGGGTCTACACACTTAAGGTTCAGTGACGCTAGGGTTATAGAGATATTAGTATGCGGTAACCCAAAAGTTGTTAGGGGTCCCGGTTGATATTTCGGACGTCACGAGGAGTTCCGGAATGGTCCGGAGGTAAAGAATTATATATAGGAAGTGCTATTTCGGCCATCGGGACAAGTTTCGGGGTCACCGGTATTATACCGGGACCACCGGAAGGGTCCCGGGGGTCCACCGGGTGGGGCCACCTGCCCCGGGGGCCACATGGGCTGTAGGGGGTGCGCCTTGGCCTACATGGGCCAAGGGCACCAGCCCCAAGAGGCCCATGCGCCAAAGGGACAAGAGGAGGGGAGAGTCCTAAAAGGGGAAGGCACCTCCGAGGTGCCTTGGGGAGGATGGACTCCTCCCCCCCCTTGGCCGCACCCTTCCTTGGAGGAAGGGGCAATGCTGCGCCCTCCCCCTCTCCCTTGGCCCTATATATAGTGGGGGGAAGGTAGGGCAACCTAACCCAAGTCCTGGCACCTCCCTCTCCCTCCCATGACACATCTCCTCCTCCCGCAGCGCTTGGCGAAGCCCTGTTGGAATCCCGCTACTACCACCACGCCGTCGTGCTGTTGGATCTCCATCAACCTCTCCTTCCCCCTTGCTGGATCAAGAAGGAGGAGACGTTGCTGCTCCGTACGTGTGTTGAACACGGAGGTGCCGTCCGTTCGGTGCTAGGATCATCGGTGATTTGGATCACGACGAGTACGACTCCATCAACCCCGTTCTCTTGAATGCTTCCGCACGCGATCTACAAGGGTATGTAGATCCACTCCTCCCTTTTTGCTAGATGACTCCATAGATTGATCTTGGTGACACGTAGGAAAATTTTGAATTTATGCTACGTTCCCCAACAGTGGCATCATGAGCTAGGTCTATGCGTAGTTTCTATGCACGAGTAGAACACAAAGTAGTTGTGGGCATTGATTTTGTTCAATATGCTTGCTGTTACTAGTCTTATCTTGATTCGGCAGCATCGTGGGATGAAGCGGCCCGGACCGACCTTACACGTACTCTTACGTGAGACTGGTTCCACCGACTGACATGCACTAGTTGCATAAGGTGGCTAGCGGGTGTCTGTCTCTCCCACTTTAGTCGGATCGGATTCGATGAAAAGGGTCCTTATGAAGGATAAATAGCAATTGGCATATCACGTTGTGGTCTTTGCGTAGGTAAGAAATGTTCTTGCTAGAAACCCATAGCAGCCACGTAAAACATGCAAACAACAATTAGAGGACGTCTAACTTGTTTTTGCAGGGTATGCTATGTGATGTGATATGGCCAAAAGGATGTGATGAATGATATATGTGATGTATGAGATTGATCATGTTCTTGTAATAGGAATCACGACTTGCATGTCGATGAGTATGACAACCGGTAGGAGCCATAGGAGTTGTCTTAATTTATTTATGACCTGCGTGTCAACATAAACGTCATGTAATTACTTTACTTTATTGCTAACCGTTAGCTGTAGTAGTAGAAGTAATAGTTGGCGAGGCAACTTCATGGAGACACAATGATGGAGATCATGATGATGGAGATCATGGTGTCATGCCGGTGACGATGATGATCATGGAGCCCTGAAGATGGAGATCAAAGGAGCTATATGATATTGGCCATATCATGTCACTATTATTTGATTGCATGTGATGTTTATCATGTTTATGCATCTTGTTTGCTTAAAACAACGGTAGTAAATAAGATTATCCCTCATTAAAATTTCAAGAAAGTGTTCCCCCTAACTATGCACCGTTGCGACAGTTCGTTCGTTTCTAAGCACCTAGTGATGATCGGGTGTGATAGATTCCAACATTCACATACAACGGGTGTAAGACAGATTTACACACGCGAAACACTTAGGTTGACTTGACGAGCCTAGCATGTACAGACATGGCCGCGGAACACAGAAGACCGAAAGGTCGAGCATGAGTCGTATAGAAGATACGATCAACATGAAGATGTTCACCGACGTTGACTAGTCCGTCTCACGTGATGATCGGACACGGCCTAGTTGACTCGGATCATGTAATCACTTAGATGACTAGAGGGATGTCTATCTGAGTGGGAGTTCATAAGATGAACTTAATTATCGTGAACATAGTCAAAAGGATTTTGCAAATTATGTCGTAGCTCGCGCTTCAGTTCTACGTTTTAGATATGTTCCTAGAGAAAATTTTAGTTGAAAGTTGATAGTAGCAATTATGCGGACTAGGTCCGTAAACTTAGGATTGTCCTCATTGCTTCATAGAAGGCTTATGTCCTTAATGCACCGCTCAGTGTGCTGAACCTCGAACGTTGTCTGTGGATGTTGCGAACATCTGACATACACATTTTGATAACTACGTGATAGTTCAGTTAAACGGTTTAGAATTGAGGCACCAAAGACGTTTTTGAAACATCACGAAACATATGAGATGTTTCAAGGACTGAAATTGGGATTTCAGGCTCGTGCCCACGTCAAGAGGTATAAGACCTCCGACGATTTTCTTAGCCTGCAAAGTAAGGGAGAAAAGCTCAATTGTTGAGCTTGTGCTCAGATTGTCTGAGTACAACAATCATTTGAATCGAGTGGGAGTTGATCTTCCAGATGAGACAGTGATGTTTCTCTGAAGTAATTACCACCAAGCTGCTAGAGCTTCGTGATGAACTATAATCGGGGACATATATGATGATCCTTGAAATATTCGCGATGTTTGACACCGCGAAAGTAGAAATCAAAAGGAGCATCAATTGTTGATGGTTGGTGAAACCACTAGTTTCAAGAAGGGCAAGGGCAAGAAGGGATACTTCATGAAACGGCAATTTAGCTGCTGCTCTAGTGAAGAAACCCAAAGTTGAACCCAAATCTGAGACTAAGTGCTTCTGTAATAAGGGGAACAACCACTGGAGCAGAATTACCCTAGATACTTGGTAGATTAGAAGGCTGGCAAGGTCGATAGAAGTATATTGGACATACATTGTGTTGATGTGTACTTTACTAGTACTCCTAGTAGCACCAGGGTATTAGATACCGGTTCAGTTGCTAAGTGTTAGTAACTCGAAATAAAAGCTAGGGAATAAACGGAGACTAGCTAAAGGTGAGCTGACGATGTGTGTTGGAAGTGTTTCCAATGTTGATATGATCAAGCATCGCACGCTCCCTCTGCCATCGAGATTGGTGTTAAACCTAAATAATTGTTATTTGGTGTTTGCGTTGAGCATAGACGTGATTGGATTATGTCTATCGCAATACGGTTATTCATTTAAGGAGAATAATGGTTACTCTGTTTATTTGAATAATACCTTCAATGGTCTTACACCTAAAATGAATGGTTTATTGAATCTCGATCGTAGTGATACACATGTTCATGCCAAAAGATAGTAATGATAGTACCACCTACTTGTGGCACTGCCACATAAGTCATATCGGTATAAAACGCATGAAGAAGCTCCATGTTGATGGATCTTTGGGCTCACTCGTTTTTGAAAGGTTTGAGACATGCGAACCATGTCTATTGGTGTATATGCATGAAGAAACTCCATGCAAATGGACCGTTTGGACTCACTTGATTTGGAATCACTTGAGACATGCAAATCATACCACATGGGCAAGATGACTGAAAGCCTCGTTTTCAGTAAAATGGAACTAGAAAGCAACTTGTTGGAAGTAATACATTTTGATGTGTGCAGTCCAATGAGTGCTGAGGCATATAGTGGATATCGTTATGTTCTTACTTCACAGATGATTTGAGTAGATGCTGAGTATATTTACTTGATGAATCACGAGTCTGAATTATTGAAAGGTTCAAGTAATTTTAGTGTGAAGTTGAAAGATTGTCGTGACAAGAGGATAAAAGATCTATGATATGATCATAGAGATGAATATCTGAATTACGAGTTTGGCACAGAATTAAGACATTGTGGAAATTGTTTCACAACTAATACAGCCTGGAACACCATAGTGTGATGGTGTGTCCGAACATCATAACTGCACCCTATTGGATATGATGCATACCATGATGTCTCTTATCGAATTACCACAATAGTTTATGGGTTAGGCATTAGAGACAACCGCATTCACTTTAAATAGGGCACCACGTAATTCCGATGATATGACACCGTATGAACTATGGTTTAGAGAAACCTAAGCTGTCATTTCTTAAAAGTCTGGGGCTGCGACGCTTATGTGAAAAAGTTTCAGGCTGATAAGCTCGAACCCAAAGCGGATAAATGCATCTTCATAGGACACCCAAAACAGTTGGGTATACCTCCTGTCTCAGATCCGAAAGCAATAAGGATTGTTTCTAGAATCGGGTCCTTTCTCGAGGAAAAGTTTCTCTCGAAAGAATTGAGTGGGAGGATGGTGGAGACTTGATGAGGTTATTAAACCGTCTCTTCAACTAGTGTGTGGCAGGGCACAGGAAGTTGTTCCTGTGGCACCTACACCAATTGAAGTGGAAGCTTATGATAGTGATCATGAAACTTCAGATCAAGTCACTATCCAAACCTCGTAGGATGACAAGGATGCGTACTACTTCAGAGTGGTACGTAATCCTGTCTTGGAAGTCATGTTGCTAGACAACAATGAACCTACGAGCTATGGAGAAGCGATGGTGGGCCTGGATTCCGATAAATGGCTCGAGGCCATATAATCCGAGAGAGGATCCATATATGAAAACAAAGTGTAGACTTTGGAAGAACTACTTGATGGTCGTAAGGCTGTTAGGTACATATGGATTTTAAAAGGAAGACGGACAATGATGGTAAGTATCACCATTAAGAAAGCTCGACTTGTCATTAAGATGTTTTCCGACAAGTTCAAGGAGTTGACTACGATGAGACTTTCTCACTTGTAGCGATGCTAAGAGTCTGTTGGAATTATATTAGCGATTACTGCATTATTTATGAAATCTTGCAGATAGGATGTCAAAACATCATTTTCTCAACGATTTTCTTGAGGAAAGGTTGTATGTGATACAACCGGAAGGTTTTGTTAATCCTGAAAGATGCTAATAAGTATGCAAAGCTCCAGCAATCCTTCTGAGGACTGGAGTAAGCATCTCGGAGTTGGAATGTATGCTTTGATGAGATGATCAAAGATTTTGGGTGTATACAAAGTTTATGAGAAACTTGTATTTCCAAAAGGGTGAGTGGGAGCACTATAGAATTTCTGATGAATATATGTTGTTGACATATTGTTGATCAGAAATGACGTAGAATTTCTGGAAAGCATATAGGGTTATTTGGAAAGTGTTTTTCAATGGAAAGCCTGGATTAAGCTACTTGAACATTGAGCATCAAGATCTATAAGGATAGATCAAAACACTTAATGGTACTTTCAAATGAGCACATACCTTGACATGATCTTGAAGGTGTTCAAGATGGATCAGTCAAAGAAGGAGTTCTTGCCTGAGTCGTAAGGTATGAAGTTAAGACTTAAAGCTCGACCACGGCAGAATAGAGAGAAAGGACGAAGGTCGTCCCCTATGCTTAAGACATAGGCTCTACAGTATGTTGTGATGTGTACCGCACCTGAAGTGTGCCTTGCCATGAGTCAGTCAAGGGGTACAAGAGTGATCCAAGAATGGATCACAGGACAGCGGTCAAAGTTATCCTTAGTAACTAGTGGACTAAGGAATTTTCTCGATTATGGAGGTGGTAAAAGAGTTCGTCGTAAAGGGCTACGCCGATGCAAACTTTGACACTAATCTAGATTATTCTGAGTAGTAAACTGGATTCGCATAGTAGAACAGTTATTTGGAATAGCTCCAAATAGAGCGTGGTAGTTGCATCTAGGAGATGACATAGAGATTTGTAAAGCACACACGGATCTGAAAGGTTCAGACCCGTTGACTATAACCTCTCTCACAAGCATAACATGATCAAACCCAGAACTCATCGAGCGTTAATCACATGGTAATGTGAACTAGATTATTGACTCTAGTAAACTCTTTGGATGTTTGTTACATGGCGATGTGACCTGTGAGTGTTGATCACATGGCGATGTGAACTAGATTATTGACTCTAGTGCAAGTGGGAGACTGTTGGAAATATGCCCTAGAGGCAATAATAAATTAGTTATTATTATATTTCCTTGTTCATGATAATCGTTTATTATCCATGCTATAATTGTATTGATAGGAAACTCAGATACATGTGTGGATACATAAACAACACCATGTCCCTAGTAAGCCTCTAGTTGACTAGCTCGTTGATCAATAGATGGTTACGGTTTCCTGACCATGGACATTGGATGTCATTAATAACGGGATCACATCATTAGGAGAATGATGTGATGGACAAGACCCAATCCTAAGCATAGCACTAGATCGTGTAGTTCATATGCTAAAGCTTTTCTAATGTCAAGTATCATTTCCTTAGACCATGAGATTGTGCAACTCCCAGATACCGTAGGAGTGCTTTGGGTGTGCCAAACGTCACAACGTAACTGGGTGACTATAAAGGTGCACTACGGGTATCTCCGAAAGTGTCTGTTGGGTTGGCATGAATCGAGACTGGGATTTGTCACTCCGTGTGACGGAGAGGTATCTCTGGGCCCACTCGGTAGGACATCATCATAATGTGCAGAACATGATCAAGGAGTTGATCACGGGATGATGTGTTACGGAACGAGTAAAGAGACTTGCCGGTAACGAGATTGAACAAGGTATCAGGATACTGACGATCGAATCTCGGGCAAGTATCGTACCGATAGACAAAGGGAATTGTATACGGGATTGATTAAGTCCTTGACATCGTGGTTCATCCGATGAGATCATCGTGGAACATGTGGGAGCCAACATGGGTATCCAGATCCCGTTGTTGGTTATTGACCGGAGAGTCATCTCGGTCATGTCTGCATGTCTCCCGAACCCGTAGGGTCTACACACTTAAGGTTCGGTGATGCTAGGGTTATAGAGATATTAGTATGCGGTAACCCGAAAGTTGTTCAGGGTCCCAGATGAGATTCCGGACGTCACGAGGAGTTTCGGAATGGTCCGGAGGTAAAGAATTATATATAGGAAGTGCTATTTCGGCCATCGGGACAAGTTTCGGGGTCACCGGTATTGTACCGGGACCACCGGAAGGGTCCCGGGGGTCCACCGGGTGGGGCCACCTGCCCCGGGGGCCACATGGGCTGTAGGGGGTGCGCCTTGGCCTACATGGGCCAAGGGCACCAGCCCCAAGAGGCCCATGCGCCAAAGGGACAAGAGGAGGGGAGAGTCCTAAAAGGGGAAGGCACCTCCGAGGTGCCTTGGGGAGGATGGACTCCTCCCCCCCCTTGGCCGCACCCTTCCTTGGAGGAAGGGGCAAGGCTGCGCCCTCCCCCTCTCCCTTGGCCCTATATATAGTGGGGGGAAGGGAGGGTAACCTAACCCAAGTCCTAGCGCCTCCCTCTCCCTCCCATGACACATCTCCTCCTCCCGCAGCACTTGGCGAAGCCCTGTTGGAATCCCGCTACTACCACCATGCCGTCGTGCTGTTGGATCTCCATCAAATTCTCCTTCCCCCTTGCTGGATCAAGAAGGAGGAGACGTCGCTGCTCTGTACGTGTGTTGAACGCGGAGGTGCCGTCCGTTCGGCGCTAGGATCATCGGTGATTTGGATCACGACGAGTACGACTCCATCAACCCCGTTCTCTTGAACGCTTCCGTGCGCGATCTACAAGGGTATGTAGATCCACTCCTCCCTCGTTGCTAGATGACTCCATAGATTGATCTTGGTGACACGGAAGTTTCTAGTATGAATAATCTCATGATCCCTTTGAGCCTGGGTGGCGGACCGTAGGATGATCACATGGTATATCCCCGGGATCTCCTAGGACAACACTGGTATATCCCTAGGTGTCCGGGCAAGTCCACTGGTATATCCCCAGGGTGCCCCTAGCAATCCACCCAGATGTGTATTCAAGTTGCCACCTTAAGTTGAACCATTAAATAACTATCTCACATCTGTCATGGATTTCACTCATACCCAAACCACGTCTACGAGCATAGCATGGCAATATAAGCATAACGTAAAAGTAACTCCCAAGGTTTGAATGCAGGGCAATAGGTTCCTACCTCAGTAGCTACTTCCCAATACCCACAATTTAATTAGATCCTAATCATGCAATGTGTGAGGATGAAACTAATGCATAAAAACTAGGTATGAAAGAGGTATGATCAAAGTGTGAACTTGCTTGCAATGTTGATGAAGATGATTTGCACTCAAAACTCTTGATAGATCTACTCGTCACACTCCGGTCAATCTATCGTAAGCAAGAAATAGTAACCACACATAAGCAATCACTCAAAAGATCGGGAAGAACGAAGAAAACAATTCAGAAAACATCGAAACCAAGCAAATAACTCTTGCAACATAAAACAATTTCTAACAGTACCAAAATTATGTGAATTTGGCCTTATCAAAATGTTTAGGTCAAGAGCTTCGATTTGCAAAAAGAATCAACTCAAACGGAGCTACGAAACTCATGTTATGATCAAACGAAGTTTGAATTCAAATCTGATCTAATTCAAATTTTAAACTTTTCAAAAACATGTTTGAGTTGGATTACTGGATAGAGGAGATCGTAACGAAGACGTGAGCGTTGGTTTCGTTGGATTTGGACTAACGAGTAAAAAGTTGTGGTCGTTTGAAAACCAGGGGCTGATCTATAAAGAAAATATTCACGGATGGGTCCCTGGACTGAAATTAAAAAGAAAATAAATAAATAAATAAAAATCTATCGAGTGAACGCTCGCTAACAGAACCTAAAGGACGAAAATTGTTCGCTATCGATCTAAATGAACGAATGTTCGCTATTTAATAAAACCTAGAAAAAAGGATCTATTCTAGGGTTTTTTTAAAAAACAAAACTTAAAAGGAAAACCGGATCGAACCAGGTTCGGGGTTTTACCGGTTCACGGAAAAAAACCCGCAACGGCGGTTCAGACCGGCAGATCGGCGACGGCGGCTCTCCGGCGAGGCAGGGCGAGGCGCAGGGAGCGGCGAGGGGAGGCGGCGAGCGGCGCATGCGGCAGAGGGCGGCGCGGGCAGCGGCGCGATGGTTGCGGGCGAGCAGCGGCGGCAGCAGCAGTGGCGGCAGCGGCGGTGATGCGCTGCGGCAGCGGCGGCGGGCGCTATATGTGGCGGCGGTGGCGCGAGCAGAGAGGCAAAAAGGGGAGCCGGGGTGGCTTTATAGGAGGGAGGCGGGGCGGTGACGTGCGGGAGGGGCGACAAAGAGGCGGCGGAGGGAGTCCCGCACGGACACGGGCGGCGGCGGCGGGTTCCGTAGCGGTGGCGGACTCCGCCGGACTCGGGGACGGGCGCGGGCGCGCTGGGCCGCGGCCTGGCTCGGGCGCTGGGCCGGCCCAGTGGGTGAGGGAAATTTTTTTTAATAAAGATTTTTTTTCCACACAAACAAAACAAATAAAAACATACCGAAATAAAAATATTATATAGGCATATAATATATCAAAATTTTCAGAAAAAGATTTCCTACAACGTGAACATTTTTGTAGCACCAAATAAAATACACACAAATCCAGATAATTCAAAGAGTGCTACTGGTCTATTAAAATCCAACAAAAATCATTTTAAAAATACCAAAATGATTTCAAATTAATTTTTCTCCAGTTTTCTAATGTAGGGAATCATGTTACCCTAATTTCCATATATTTTATTTTTGGAGAAAAATAATTTGAATAAAACTCAAATAAATCCAAATTGAAAATTAATTCCAACAGGACTTTGAATTTAATTCTTTGAAACTCCCAACTCATATTTCATAATTTGAAGAAGTCATTTTATCTCCTCTCATGAAAATCATTGAGTTGCTTAAAGTTTCTGAATTGAAATATTTCCAAATGAAATTCAATTATTTTCAAATACCCTTTCATTTAATTTTAAATGGAAGAAGTCATATCATCTTCGCTCAAGGGTTTTGTATTTGAAAAGAATTTGAATCCATGGAGATCAGAAAGCAAATATGAAAGTTTGGGAAAGTTCTTTTATTCCCTCTCATTTAACTTTCAAAAAGTTTCGAATTTCACTCACTTTCAGTCAATCAATCAAACAATCCATCAAGTCTATCTATTTATTATAACATTCCCAAAATTTAGAATTTTGGGATGTTACATACCTATCACCCTTAAAATGAATCTCGTCCTCGAGATTCGGAGAGGCTAGCAAGAAAAGGTTAGGGTTTGGGGGTCTCCTCAAATTCCATCAATCATCACCGGGGTCTGGGGTGCTACCACCCTTAGAAACATGGTTACGGTCCCATCAATACTCATATACTCCATCCTTATTCTTGACGGGGCCAGTCTTCTCAGATTCTTGGCAAATTCCTTCTCTGAGCTCTTCCGGTAACGGCATAACCTTTTTCCTCAATCCTTTTGTCCTTTCCTCTTGGTAAGGTTATTCTGTGACTGGTCTTCTTAGCTGATGGGCCTGGCGCCAAAACTAAACAACTATCGATATCTCATGGTGGTCAACAATTTATGGTTCCTTCTGCAGGAAATGGGTCTGGTTGATCCTCACCGTATAACCTACGGTTGGCAAAGCTGCCTTGTACAAGGGAAAAATACCTATACCATTCTAAGGTTCAAACAAGGTTTTGATCATCGTCTCTCCACTATAGGTAAGTCACTCAGATTTACCATCCCATATAGCAAGGCGAATAATAAGAGTAAGTCGGTATGGTGATCAATCCATCCCGCACCCAAATCATTACCATGTATACAGTTTAGCGAATCTCGCATACTAACACTCGGTCATCCTCACAAGCATTACAGAATTTCTCTTGTCGACGAACTAAGTTCGGATGATTCCATGGATTCTGCAAGCCAAACAAACATCTATCGTTCCTTCATAACTCTCAGGTTTTGCATTACTCCTATAAAATTGTCTGCCGATAAAATGTCGTATCTTCCTCCAGGGTTTTTCATTCAGCAAGAATGTGCTTGCTTATTGGCAGGTCTTGGGGCCTGTGGGTTATGGCCCATCTCATCACTTGTAGATCTTGAACTCATCATCGGGGCAACTGATCGTTATTCCAACATCCAACTTCCTAGTATTCTTAAATCCATCCAATTGTACTGTCTTCCTTCCTTCTATTGGCACCAAACTAGGACATGATTACTCAAACTCATCATGGAGTTTCCATTGATCCATATTTCTGACATCATACCTCCTTTATATCCAATAGTAATTCATCTCTTCATCCTCGTGGGATATCCCACATACCGAGATAAAAACTTATACTTATGAAGTCCATATTCCACTTCATGGAACATCATTATCCTTTCCGCGGTCAAGCGTCCTTACACAGGAATATTGGCCATCTCTGCATGGCACTTCTTCAACTGGGAACCGTGAAACACATCCTGAACTCCTAACAGTCCTTCGGGTAACTCCAACTTGTAGGCCACTTCTCACATACGCTCCAAAACTCGGTATGGTCCTACAAATCTCAGGGCTAACTTCCCTTAACTCCAATTCGTTTAACTCCTCGCAGGGGGAACACATGAAGACATGCTCTATCTCCAATTTCATAGACTACCTCCTTGCGTTTTTAAGTCTGCATAACTCTTCTGCCTGGACTGAGCTACCTTCAGTCTATCTCGAATCAACTTAACATTCTCTTCTGACTCCTTGATCACATTGGGTCCAAACAACTGACGGTCTCCAACTTCATCCCACATACTCTTGGGGTATCACACATATCGAGACAAAACTCATATTCATTTTGTCTGAAATCCACTCAGTGGAGTATCCTTATCTTTTCCAAGAGTCAAGGGTTCTTATAGGGTACTACCACCCTTGAAATGCACAAATCTTCCATAGACCATATTTCTCATATTCTCAAAATGGTCAAAATCCTTCTTCATAGAGTAACAACTCATAAAATCCATATCAGTACCAACGATGCTACTTTATTCATTCTCAAATGATTACAATATCTCGCTTTTCCATTACATGTCTCAACTCAACACCTCAATATAAAAGAAAGTGTTCTCACTTCTACTACTCCATTTCTTTTGTTGCAAACTCAACTATCTAGCACAAGTTTCCTTCTCATTGGGGCATTCTCTGGCAAAGTGCCCTGCTCCATTACAACTAAAACATATTAATACTGATAGGTTTCGAGGTTCCTTGTGATTACGTAGCCTACTTGGGTCCTTGGCTTCCTTTTTGGGCAATTGCTGAGGTAGTGCCCTGACTCCTTGCACTTATAACACGTGACATGACTCAGATCCTTTCTGGAATCCAATCTACTTCTCTTTCTAGACTTTTCCATTCCAATCAGGGCTTCTATTTCCAGTGGGTCATACTCTACTTCCTCTGTCGGAAATTCTACTAAATCCCCATTCAAACAATTCTGGGAGATGTGTCCTTCTTCTCCACATGAATAACATGACTTGGTGCAGGGTTTAATTGGCTCTTCTTTGGGTGTGTCCTCCACATCACAGGTTCTTCTAAACTTTCCATAAGGGCTCCTCTCGTTGCTTCTTTCTTCTGCTGGATGGTTCTTTGTACCATGGGGTAAATGTGACACTGAGCAGGGTAGTGGGTAGTCCCTTCACACAAGAAACAAGTGATCTGCCTAGTTGGGCATTCTTCAGCTGGGTGACTTCCTTCACAATTAGGGCATTCATCCTTGTGTTCTTTATGGTTGTGTCCTATTTCTCCACAAAGCTTGCATGCACAAGTTTTTTTTCATATCCTTTCCATAAGGCTTCAATTTCTGGGACACAAACTGAGACTTTAGCAAAGTCAACTTAAATTCTTTCCAAGTGGTTACTCCTTGCCATCCATTGATGGTTTGGTACATCCTCCACCAAGTAGCAGCACCTCTTTCAAAGCATTGAAGAGCATGTTGGGCCATATCCTTTCCGACTATAGGGTTGTTCTCCATATGATCCTCCATGTTCTGAATCCATCGGTCTGTCTCCAATTGACTCATTGGTCCCGAAAATACAAGCTCATCTCCATTCATCCTCTATTGGGTCCAAGGGTTTTGGGGTGAGATAAGAGGGATAGAGAGGGATACACACAATGCAAACAACAGTTTTTGAAAAGACAGGTTTTATTGTGGTTGTCGAGAAAAACATCAAACAAATGACAGCTTACAATCGTCGCATCTAACGTAGGTATATAACAGGGGTTTGGTCTTCTAAAGGTCAATAAATCTTCAACGTCTCCAAATTCTTCAAGCCTTGTTCATGCCTCCAATGGCTTCTTCCGATCATGCTTGTCTTTCTCAAGTTCTTTTGCCAGATCAACCTCTGTTGACGTGAAATCTCTCGTGACATCCTTTAATATTCCGGAGTTGAATTTCAACTTCTGGTTTCAACATCCTTCACATGAACCATGGTCATACTGTCCTTCAGTTCCTGACAATTCTCCTGTATCTCGAGGTTTTACTTCTCTAGATTGGCTACTTTCAACTTTTGGGTCCTGAGTTCTTCACGAAATGCTTCCTTTCAAATACGGCTTCTTGGAGCTCCACCTTAAACTTCTTGATGTACTATTCCAGATCCTGGTGATACACCAGCTAAGGTTAAAACTTCATCTTACTAATAGGTGCTCCATTAGCCTTGTTCCATCAAATCCATTCTGAAGAAATGCATCCTTAACTCAGCACGGTGACAATAGCATCAGCGGGCGATGACATCACGGATAACCGTGTTTCTGCTCTTGTCATTCCCATGAGCTATCATTCCACAGTTGATATCTCCTGCCTTAGGGTTTCTTTGACAAAACTTCGAGTTCTCATACTCCTTGTTTCTGTCTTTCTCCGATACACCTGGATCTCAGGTATTGACGGCTTCCTTAGTCTGCCAAGTTCCATAAGGGTAGCCTTCCTAGGTCATACTAATCTGGGGATTCTTCAGAACCTTCAAATTCTACTTGTCTTCGGTCTTCAACTGTTGTAGTTTCCATTATCATAATGCACGGTAAAATCTTCTTCATTCCGTAGTGGTCTTAGTTGTCTGATATCTTGTACTTCTTGGAGTGGTCTCATCAGTCGAATCTTCGTGTGGTCAAAAGGGGAAAGGGGTATAGTCTCACTAAAAGAGAATATTTGAATAAGCTCAGAAGAGAAGAGAGGTAAAATATCTTTTTGAAAGGGAAAGTTGTAGAGAAAAATCTTTGCTATGGGCTTGCCAGTTTCTAGGGTCACGTCCTACAGTCAACATGTGCTCTGACACCATCTTGTAGCGACCCGACCCGAATGGATCAAGTCTCTGTGCTTAAGTGTCATCCCTGGATCGGTATGCTGACACACACAGTACTCGAGGATTTATAACAGAGGTAAATCACATGTAAAAGTAACGTAAATAATATTACCTCAAATCCAAAATAGCGGAAGTAACAAGGTTGTGGATTCCCATCAACACCAATGGCAAAGTTGAGTGTAGAAATCGTAACCCTAACATATCACTTACTCGTCGTAAGATAATCCTGCAACATGAGACGTTGCAGCCACAGAGGGTCAGTACATTAAATGTACTGGCAAATTCACACCATAGAGAATGATGAATAAAGACTATCACTACATGCATAATTGGCTGGTGGAAAAGCTCTATGGTTATAAGGTTTTTGCGTAAAGCTAATTTTTCCCTACTGCAAAGGAATACATTTTATTTAACTATCATGGTGGTTGTTGAACATTGAGAATGGTTGACAGCATTCTCAATCCCAATTAAGTAACATCATTAAAACCCAACATTATTCATTTAAAGTAACGTGATGAGATCAATAGGATAATCCAAGAACTAGATACTCAAGATGTCCATAACCGGGGACACGGCTAATCATGATTAGTTTATACACTCTGCAGAGGTTTGCGCACTTTTCCCCACAAGACTCGATCTCCTCCGTTGGTTTTCTGCACTACATGGTGTTTGAGAAACGGATGACCGAGACATAGCCTTTCAGAAGCGCTAGCACCTTACGTTGGATAGACCGGTACACCTACTTTCCCCTACATCTGCTAGTCTACCCTGTAAGAGTTCGCACGACTTAATCAACTATGCCAGAGCCCATAATGGCTTGTGGCTGCACACGGAAGTTTCTAGTATGAATAATCTCATGATCCCTTTGAGCCTGGGTGGCGGACCGTAGGATGATCACACGGTATATCCCCGGGATCTCCTAGGACAACACTGGTATATCCCTAGGTGTCCGGGCAAGTCCACTGGTATATCCCCAGGGTGCCCCTAGCAATCCACCCAGATGTGTATTCAAGTTGCCACCTTAAGTTGAACCATTAAATAACAATCTCACATCTGTCATGGATTTCACTCATACCCAAACCACGTCTACGAGCATAGCATAGCAATATAAGCATAACGTAAAAGTAACTCCCAAGGTTTGAATGCAGGGCAATAGGTTCCTACCTCAGTAGCTACTTCCCAATACCCACAATTTAATTAGATCCTAATCATGCAATGTGTGAGGATGAAACTAATGCATAAAAACTGGGTATGAAAGAGGTATGATCAAAGTGTGAACTTGCCAGCAATGTTGATGAAGATGATTCGCACTCAAAACTCTTGATAGATCTACTCGTCACACTCCGGTCAATCTATAGTAAGCAAGCAATAGTAACCACACATAAGCAATCACTCAAAAGATCGGGAAGAACGAAGAAAACAATTCGGAAAACATCGAAACCAAGCAAATAACTCTTGCAACATAAAACAATTTCTAACAGTACCAAAATCATGTGAATTTGGCCTTATCAGAATGTTTAGGTCAAGAGCTTCGATTTGCAAAAAGAATCAACTCAAACGGAGCTACGAAACTCAAGTTATGATCAAACGAAGTTTGAATTCAAATCTGATCTAATTCAAATTTTAAACTTTTCAAAAACATGTTTGAGTTGGATTACTGGATAGAGGAGATCGTAACGAAGACGTGAGCGTTGGTTTCGTTGGATTTGGACTAACGAGTAAAAAGTTGTGGTCGTTTGAAAACCAGGGGTTGATCTATAAAGAAAATATTCATGGATGGGTCCCTGGACTGAAATTAAAAAGAAAAAAAAATCTATCAAGTGAACGCTCGCTAATAGAACCTAAAGGACGAAAATCGTTCTCTATCGATCTAAACGAACGAATGTTCGCTATTTAATAAAACCTAGAAAAAAGGATCTATTCTAGGGTTTTTTTTAAAACAAACTTAAAAGGAAAACCGGATCAGACCGGGTTCGGGGTTTTACCGGTTCGCGGAAAAAAAACCGCAACAGCGTTCGGACCGGCAGATCGGCGACGGCGGCTCTCCGGCGAGGCAGGGCGAGGCGCAGGGAGCGGCGAGGGGAGGCGGCGAGCGGCGCATGCGGCAGAGGGCGGCGCGGGCAGCGGCGTGATGGTTGCGGGCGAGCAGCGGTCGCAGTAGCAGTGGCGGCAGCGGCGGTGATGCGCTACGGCGGCGGCGGCGGGCGCTAGATGTGGCGGCGGTGGCGCGAGCAGAGAGGCAAAAAGGGAAGCCGGGTGCCTTTATAGGGGGGAGGCGGGACGGTGATGTGCGGGAGGGGCGACGAAGAGGCGGCGGAGGGAGTCCCGCACGGACATGGGCGGCGGCGGCGGGTTCCGTAGCGGTGGCGGACTCCGCCAGAGTCGGGGACGGGCGCGGGCGCGCTGGGCCGCGGCCTGGCTCGGGTGCTGGGCCGGCCCAGTGGGTGAGGGAATTTTTTTTTAATGAAGATTTTTTTCCCACACAAACAAAACAAATAAAAACATACAGAAATAAAAATATTATATAGGCATATAATATATCAAAATTTTCAGAAAAACATTTCCTACAACGTGAACATTTTTGTAGCACCAAATAAAATACACACAAATCTAGATAATTCAAAGAGTGCTACTGGTCTATTAAAATCCAACAAAAATTATTTTAAAAATACCAAAATGATTTCAAATTAATTTTTCTCCAATTTTCTATTGTAGGGAATCATGTTACCCTAATTTCCATATATTTTATTTTTGGAGAAAAATAATTTGAATAAAACTCAAATAAATCCAAATTGAAAATTAATTCCAAAAGGACTTTGAATTTAATTCTTTGAAACTCTCAACTCATATTTCATAATTTGAAGAAGTCATTTTATCTCCTCTCGTGAAAATCATTGAGTTGCTTAAAGTTTCTGAATTGAAATATTTCCAAATGAAATTCAATTATTTTCAAATACCCTTTCATTTAATTTTAAATGGAAGAAGTCATATCATCTTCGCTCAAGGGTTTTGTATTTGAAAAGAATTTGAATCCATGGAGATTAGAAAGCAAATATGAAAGTTTGGGAAAGTCCTTTTATTCCCTCTCATTTAACTTTCAAAAAGTTTCGAATTTCACTCACTTTTAGTCAATAAATCAAACAATCCATCAAATCTATCTATTTATTATAACATTCCAAAAATTTAGAATTTTGGAATGTTACAATATATGTTCATGATGATCTTCTGTTAGCTTCGTTTGCTTACTAGCTAGCTAGCTAGCGTGTCTAGTCCTCTCTATACGTATGTATAGTACGTAGCGTCGACCAAGCACGGACATAAGAGAGGACACTTCTCTCTATTAATTATAGCTAGCTAACACAATATATGAAACACCTAAATTAACCCCCCAAAACCCCCAAACCCCCCCCCCTTCAAAAAAAACAAAAACCCCAGCCACAAAAATGTTGACGCGTGGATGCCTATTGGTCCCGGTTGGTGCCACCAACCGGGAGCAAAGGCCCTCCTGCCTGGGCTCCGTGCACAGGCCACGTGGAGGCCCATCTGTCCCGGTTCTGGATTGAACCGGGACTAAAGGGACATGGCATTAGTACCGACCCTTTAGTCCCGGTTCAGGAACCGGGACAAAAGGCCCTTACGAACCGGGACAACAGGCCCTTTTTCTACTAGTGTTAATATTCTAGATGCATGCTGGATAGCGGTCGATGAGTGGAGTAATAGTAGTAGATGCAGGCAGGAGTCGGTCTACTTGTCTCGGATGTGATGCCTATATACATGATCATACCTAGATATTCTCATAACTATGCTCAATTATGTCAATTCCTCAACAGTAATTCATTCACCCACCGTAAAATACTTATGCTCTTGAGAGAAGCCACTAGTGAAACCTATGGCCCCCGGGTCTATCTTCATCGTATTAATCTTCCAATACTTAGTTATTTCCTTTGCTTTTTTACGTTGCTTTTATTTTACTTTGCATCTTTATCATAAAAATACCAAAAATATTATCTTATCATATCTATCAAATCTCACTCTCGTAAGTGGCCGTGTAGGGATTGACAACCCCTTATTGCGTTGGTTGCGAGGATTTATTTGTTTTGTGCAGGTACAAGGGACTCGCGTGTAGCCTCCTACTGGATTGATACCTTGGTTCTCAAAAACTGAGGGAAATACTTACGCTACTTTGCTGCATCATCCCTTCCTCTTCGGGGAAAAACCAATGCAGTGCTCAAGAGGTAGCAAGAAGGATTTCTCGCGCCGTTGCCGAGGAGTCTACGCAAAAGTCAATATACCAAGTACCCATCACAATTCCTATCTCCCGCATTACGTTATTTGCCATTTGCCTCTCGTTTTCCTCTCCCCCACTTCACCCTTGCCGTTTTATTCGCCCTCTCTCTCTCTATCCTCCCTCTCTTTCCGTTCGCCTCTTTTCCATTTGCTTGTCTCGATGGCTCTACCCCGATTTGGTTATCTTCACCTTAAAAGGTTAGAAGAAATCGAAAACAATGTTAGGAGTTTTATGGTCTTGCAATTCGAGCATAATAGTTTCTTTAGAAACGAGCTTAAGTAACAAAAAAGTTTTATGAATTAAGAGCTCGATGATATGTCTAAAGAATTTGATGGTTTAAGATCCCAAATTGCTCGTCTTGAGAAATTGACTGCTGAAATTTCGGATAAGCGGGCTACCTTAGTTAATAGGATGGCTGCTAAACCGGATCCCTATGAAAATAAAGATGAAGATCTAAAAGTTATTGATGTGTCCCCTATTAAATCTTTGTTTTGCAATATGAATCTTAATAATGATGGGACTGAATATGATCCACCTTTACCTAGAAGGCGTTCCAAGAATTCGGAGTTTTTAGATCTTGATGCTAAAATTGATGAAAGTGGGATCGAAGAAATTAAAACCCTACATGTTGCTAAACCCACTATTTTGGATTTCAAGGAATTTAACTATGAAAATTGCTCTTTGAGTGATTGTATTTCCTTGTTGTAATCCGTGCTAAATTCTCCTTATGCTTATAGTCAAAATAAAGCGTTCACTAAACATATCGTTGATGCCTTGATGCAATCTTATGAAGAAAAACTTGAATTGGAAGTTTCTCCCCAGAAAACTTTATGATGAGTGGGAACCAACTATTAAAATTAAGATTAAATATCATGAGTTCTATGCTTTATGTGATTTGGGTGCTAGTGTTTCCATGATTCCAAAGACTTTGTGCGATTTGTTAGGTTTCCGTGATTTTGATGATTGCTCTCTAAACTTGCATCTTGCGGATTCCACTATTAGGAAACCTATGGGAAGAATTAATGATGTTCTTATTGTTGCAAATAGGAATTATGTACCCGTATATTTTATTGTTCTTGACATAGATTGCAATCCTTCATGTCCTATTATTCTTGGTAGACCTTTCCTTAGAACGATTGGTGCAATTATTGATATGTAGGAAGGAAATATTAGATTCCAATTTACGTTAAGGAAAGGCATGGAACACTTTCCTAGAAATAAAATTAAATTACCTTATGAATCTATTATGAGAGCCACTTATGGATGGCCTACCAAAGATGGCGATACCTAGATCTATTCTTGCTTTCTATGCCTAGCTAGGGGTGTTAAACAATATCGCTTGTTGGGAGGCAACCAATTTTATTTTTATTCCTTAATTTTTGCTCCTGTTTAGTAATAAATAATTTATCTAGCCTCTGTTTAGGTTGTGTTCTTGTGTTTAATTAGTGTTTGTGCCAAGTAGAACCGTTGGGAAGACTTGGGGAAAGTCTTGATATCTTGCTGTAAAAAACAGAAACTTTAGCGCTCACGAGAACTGCTGCCATTTTTATTTGGAAGGTGATATTTAGTTAATTATTTTTAAGATGATTAATAGATAAATTCCTCACGTCCAGAAATTTATTTTAGAATTTTAGGGTTCCAGATCTTGCGCTAGCTACAGATTACTACGGACTGTTCTGTTTTTGACAGATTCTATTTTTCGTGTGTTGTTTGCTTATTTTGATGAATCTATGGCTAGTAAAATAGTTTATAAACCATAGAGAAGTTGGAATACAGTAGGTTTAACACCAATATAAATAAATAATGAGTTCATTACAGTACCTTGAAGTGGTCTTTTGTTTTCTTTCGCTAACGGAGCTCACGAGATTTTCTACTTTAAGTTTTGTGTTGTGAAGTTTTCAAGTTTTGGGTAAAGATTTGATGGATTGTGGAACAAGGAGTGGCGAGAGCCTAAGCTTGGGGATGCCCATGGCACCCCCAAGACAATCTAAGGACACCTAAAAGCCAAAGGTTGGGGATGCCCTGGAAGGCATCCCCTCTTTTCGTCTACTTCTATCGGTAACTTTACTTGGAGCTATATTTTTATTCACCACATGATATGTGCTTTGCTTGGAGCGTCTTGTATGATTTGAGTCTTTTCTTTTTATTTTACCACAATCATCCTTGTTGTACACACCCTTTGAGAGAGCCATACATGATTTGGAATTTGTTAGAATACTCTATGTGCTTCGCTTATATCATTTGAGTTATATAGTTTTGCTCTAGTACTTCACTTATATATTTTAGAGCACGGTGGTGGATTTTTTTATAGAAACTATTGATCTCTCATGCTCCACTTAGATCATTTTGAGAGTCTTAAATAGCATGGTAATTTTCTTAAATAATCCTAATATGCTAGGTGTTCAAGATTAATAATTTTTTTCTTTTGAGTGTTTTGAATACTAAGAGAAGTTTGATGCTTGATGATTGTTTTGAGATATGGAGGTAATAATATCAAAGTCATGCTAGTTGAGTAGTTGTGAATTTGAGAAATGCTTGTGTTGAAGTTTGCAAGTCCCGTAGCATGCACGTATGGTAAACATTATGTAACAAACTTGAAACATGAGGTGTTATTTGATTGTCTTCCTTATGAGTGGCGATCGGGGACGAGCGATGGTCTTTTCCTACCAATCTATCCCCCTAGGAGCATGCGCGTAGTGCTTGGTTTTTGATGACTTGTAGATTTTTGCAATAAGTATGTGAGTTCTTTGTGACTAATGTTGAGTCCATGGATTATACGCACTCTCACCCTTCCATCATTGCTAGCCTCTTCGGTACCGTGCATTGCCCTTTCTCACATTGAGAGTTGGTGCAAACTTCGCCGGTGCATCCAAACCCCGTGATATGATATGCTCTTTCACACATAAACCTCCTTATATCTTCCTCAAAACAGCCACCATACCTACCTATTATGGCATTTCCATAGCCATTCCGAGATATATTGCCATGCAACTTTCCACCATTCCGTTTATCATGACACATTCATCATTGTCATATTGCTTAGCATGATCATGTAGTTGACATAGTATTTGTGGCAAAGCCACCGTTCATAATTCTTTCATACATGTCACTCTTGGTTCATTGCATATCCTGGTACACCGCTGGAGGCATTCATATAGAGTCATATCTTGTTCTAAGTATCAAGTTATAATTCTTGAGTTGTAAGTAAATATAAGTGTGATGACCATCATTCGTAGAGCATTGTCCAAATAAAAAAATAAAGAAGGGACAATGCTACTATCCTTTTTCCACACTTGTGCTTCAAAGTAGCACCATAATCTTCATGATAGAGAGTCTTTTGTTTTGTCACTTTCATATACTAGTGGGAATTTTTCATTATAGAACTTGGCTTGTATATTCCAACAATGACCCTCCTCAAGTGCCCTGGGTCTTCATGAGCAAGCAAGTTGGATGCACAGCCACTTAGTTTCTTTTGTTGAGCTTTCATACATTTATAGCTCTAGTGCATCCATTGCATGGCAATCCCTACTCCTTGCACTAACATCAATCGATGGGCATCTCCATAGCCCATTGATTTGCCTCATTGATGTGAGACTTTCTCCTTTTTGTCTTCTCCACATAACCCCCATCATCATATTCTATTCCACCCATAGTGCTATATCCATGGCTCGCGCTCATATATTGTGTGAAAGTTTATAGGTTTGAGATTACTAAAGTATGAAACAATTTCTTGGCTTGTCATCGGGGTTGTGCATGATGAGAGCATTCTTGTGTGATGAAAATCGAGCATGACTAAACTATATGATTTTGTAGGGATGAACTTTCTTTGGCCATGTTATTTTGAGGGGACATAATTGCTTAGTTAGTATGCTTGAAGTTATTTTTATGTCAATATGAACTTTTATCTTAAATCTTTCGGATCTGAATATTCATACCACAATTAAGAAGAATTACAATTAAATTATGCCAAGTAGCACTCCGCATCAAAAATTCTACTTTTATCATTTACCTACTCGAGGACGAGCAGGAATTAAGCTTGGGGATGCTTCATACGTCTCCAATGTATCTATAATTTTTGATTGCTCCATGCTATATTATCTACTGTTTGGACATTATTGCGCTTTATTATCCACTTTTATATTATTTTTGGGACTAAACTATTAACCGGAGGCCCAACCCAGAACTGTTGTTTTTTTGCCTATTTTAGGGTTTCGAAGAAAAGGAATATCAAACGGAGTCCAAAAAGAATGAAACCTTCGGGAACATGATTTTCTCACCGAACATGATCCAGGATACTTGGACCCTACGTCAAGAAACAAAGGAGGATGCCATGAGGTAGGGGGCGCGCCTACCCCCCCCCCAGGCGCGCCCTCCACCCTCGTGGGCCCCCTGTTGCTCCACCAACGTACTCCTTCCTCCTATATATACCTATGTACCCCCAAACGACCAGAGACGGAGCCAAAACCCTAATCCCACCGCCGCAACTTTCTGTATCCACGAGATCCCATCTTGGGGCCTATTCCGGAGCTCCGCCGGAGGGGGTATCCATCACGGAGGGCTTCTACATCATCACCATAGCCCCTCCGATGAAGTGTGAGTAGTTCACCTCAGACCTACGGGTCCATAGTTATTAGCTAGATGGCTTCTTCTCTCTTTTTGGATCTCAATACAATGTTCTCCCCCTCTCTTGTGGAGATCTATTCGATGTAATCTTCTTTTTGCGGTGTGTTTGTTGAGACCGATGAATTGTGGGTTTATGATCAAGTCTATCTATGAACAATATTTGAATCTTCTCTGAATTCTTTTATGTATGATTGGTTATCTTTGCAAGTCTCTTCGAATTATCAGTTTGGTTTGGCCTACTAGATTGATCTTTCTTGCAATGGGAGAAGTGCTTAGCTTTGGGTTCAATCTTGCGGTGTCCTTTCCCAGTGACAGTAGGGGCAGCAAGGCACGTATTGTATTGTTGCCATCGAGGATAACAAGATGGGGTTTTCATCATATTGCATGAGTTTATCCCTCTACATCATGTCATCTTGCTTAAGGCGTTACTCTGTTTTCATGAACTTAATACTCTAGATGCATGCTGGATAGCGGTCGATGAGGGGAGTAATAGTAGTAGATGCAAGCAGGAGTCGGTCTACTTGTCTCAGACGTGATGCCTATATACATGATCATACCTAGATATTCTCATAACTATGCTCAATTCTGTCAATTGCTCAACAGTAATTCGTTCACCCATCGTAAAATACTTATGCTCTCGAGAGAAGCCACAAGTGAAACCTATGGCCTTGGGGTCTATCTTCATCATATTAATCTTCCAATACTTAGTTATTTCCTTTGCTTTTTACTTTGCATCTTTATCATAAAAATACCAAAAATATTATCTTATCATATCTATCAAATCTCACTCTCGTAAGTGGCCGTGTAGGGATTGACAACCCCTTATTCCATTGGTTGCGAGGATTTATTTGTTTTGTGCAGGTACAAGGGACTCGCGTGTAGCCTCCTACTGGATCGATACCTTGGTTCTCAAAAACTGAGGGAAATACTTACGCTACTTTGCTGCATCATCCCTTCCTCTTCGGGGAAAAACCAACGCAGTGCTCAAGAGGTAGCAAGAAGGATTTTTGGCGCCGTTGCTGAGGAGTCTACGCAAAAGTCAATATACCAAGTACCCATCACATATCCTATCTCCCGCATTACATTATTTGCCATTTGCCTCTCGTTTTCCTCTCCCCCACTTCACCCTTACCGTTTTATTCGCCCTCTCTCTCTCTCTCTATCCTCCCTCTCTTTCCGTTCGCCTCTTTTCCATTTGCTTGTCTCGATGGCTCTACCCCGATTTGGTTATCTTCACCTTAAAAGGTTAGAAGAAATCGAAAACAATGTTAGGAGTTTTATGGTCTTGCAATTCGAGCATAATAGTTTCTTTAGAAACGAGCTTAAGTAACAAAAAAGTTTTATGAATTAAGAGCTTGATGATATGTCTAAAGAATTTGATGGTTTAAGATCCCAAATTGCTCGTCTTGAGAAATTGACTGCTGAAATTTCGGATAAGCGGGCTACCTTAGTTAATAGGATGGCTGCTAAACCGGATCCCTATGAAAATAAAGATGAAGATCTAAAAGTTATTGATGTGTCCCCTATTAAATCTTTGTTTTGCAATATGAATCTTAATAATGATGGGACTGAATATGATCCACCTTTACCTAGAAGGCGTTCCAAGAATTCGGAGTTTTTAGATCTTGATGCTAAAATTGATGAAAGTGGGATCGAAGAAATTAAAACCCTAGATGTTGCTAAACCCACTATTTTGGATTTCAAGGAATTTAATTATGAAAATTGCTCTTTGATTGATTGTATTTCCTTGTTGCAATCCGTGCTAAATTCTCCTCACGCTTATAGTCAAAATAAAGCGTTCACTAAACATATCGTTGATGCCTTGATGCAATCTTATGAAGAAAAACTTGAATTGGAAGTTTCTATCCATAGGAAACTTTATGATGACTGGGAACCAACTATTAAAATTAAGATTAAATATCATGAGTTCTATGCTTTATGTGATTTGGGTGCTAGTGTTTCCACGATTCCAAAGACTTTGTGCGATTTGTTAGGCTTCCGTGATTTTGATGATTGCTCTCTAAACTTGCATCTTGCGGATTCCACTATTAAGAAACCTATGGGAAGAATTAATGATGTTCTTATTGTTGCAAATAGGAATTATGTACCCATAGATTTTATTTTTCTTGACATAGATTGCAATCCTTCATGTCCTATTATTCTTGGTAGACCTTTCCTTAGAACGATTGGTGCAATTATTGATATGAAGGAAGGAAATATTAGATTCCAATTTCCGTTAAGGAAAGGCATGGAACACTTTCCTAGAAATAAAATTAAATTACCTTATGAATCTATTATGAGAGCCACTTATGGATTGCCTACCAAAGATGGCAATACCTAGATCTATCCTTGCTTTTTATGCCTAGCTAGGGGCGTTAAACGATAGCGCTTGTTGGGAGGCAACCCAATTTTATTTTTATTCCTTGCTTTTTGCTCCTGTTTAGTAATAAATAATTTATCTAGCCTCTGTTTAGGTTGTGTTTTTGTGTTTAATTAGTGTTTGTGCCAAGTAGAACCGTTGGGAAGACTTGGGGAAAGTCTTGATATCTTGCTGTAAAAAACAGAAACTTTAGCGCTCACGAGAACTGCTGCCATTTTTATTTGGAAATGTATATTTAGTTAATTCTTTTTTAAGATGATTAATAGATAAATTCCTCACGTCCAGCAATTTATTTTAGAATTTTTGGGGTTCCAGATCTTGCGCTAGCTACAGATTACTACAGACTGTTCTGTTTTTGACAGATTCTGTTTTTCGTGTGTTGTTTGCTTATTTTGATGAATCTATGGCTAGTAAAATAGTTTATAAACCATAGAGAAGTTGGAATACAGTAGGTTTAACACCAATATAAATAAAGAATGAGTTCATTACAGTACCTTGAAGTGGTCTTTTGTTTTCTTTCGCTAACGGAGCTCACGAGATTTTCTACTTTAAGTTTTGTGTTGTGAAGTTTTCAAGTTTTGGGTAAAGATTTGATGGATTATGGAACAAGGAGTGGCAAGAGCCTAAGCTTGGGGATGCCCATGGCACCCCCAAGATAATCTAAGGACACCTAAAAGCGGCATCCCCTCTTTTCGTCTACTTCTATCGGTAACTTTACTTGGAGCTATATTTTTATTCACCACATGATATGTGTTTTGCTTGGAGCGTCTTGTATGATTTGAGTCTTTGCTTTTTAGTTTACCACAATCATCCTTGCTGTACACACCTTTTGAGAGAGCCATACATGATTTGGAATTTGTTAGAATACTCTATGTGCTTCGCTTATATCATTTGAGTTATATAGTTTTGCTCTAGTACTTCACTTATATATTTTAGAGCACGGTGGTGGATTTGTTTTATAGAAACTATTGATCTCTCATGCTTCACTTAGATTATTTTGAGAGTCTTAAATAGCATGGTAATTTGCTTAAATAATCCTAATATGCTAGGTGTTCAAGATTAGTAAAATTTTCTTATGAGTGTTTTGAATACTAAGAGAAGTTTGATGCTTGATGATTGTTTTGAGATATGGAGGTAATAATATCAAAGTCGTGCTAGTTGAGTAGTTGTGAATTTGAGAAATGCTTGTGTTGAAGTTTGCAAGTCCCGTAGCATGCACGTATGGTAAACGTTATGTAACAAATTTGAAACATGAGGTGTTATTTGATTGTCTTCCTTATGAGTGGCGGTCGGGGACGAGCGATGGTCTTTTCCTACCAATCTATCCCCCTAGGAGCCTGCGCGTAGTGCTTGGTTTTTGATGACTTGTAGATTTTTGCAATAAGTATGTGAGTTCTTTATGACTAATGTTGAGTCCATGGATTATACGCACTCTCACCCTTCCATCATTGCTAGCCTCTTCGGTACCGTGCATTGCCCTTTCTCACATTGAGAGTTGGTGCAAACTTCGCCGGTGCATCCAAACCCCGTGATATGATACATTCTTTCACACATAAACCTCCTTATATCTTCCTCAAAACAGCCACCATACCTACCTATTATGGCATTTCCATAGCCATTCCGAGATATATTGCCATGCAACTTTCCACCATTCTGTTTATCATGACACATTCATCATTGTCATATTGCTTAGCATGATCATGTAGTTGACATAGTATTTGTGGCAAAGCCACCGTTCATAATTCTTTCATACATGTCACTCTTGGTTCATTGCATATCCCGGTACACCGCCGCAGGCATTCATATAGACTCATATCTTGTTCTAAGTATCGAGTTGTAATTCTTGAGTTGTAAGTAAATAGAAGTGTGATGACCATCATTCATAGAGCATTGTCCAAATAAAAAAAGAAACAAATGCCAAATAAAGGCCAAATAAAAAATAAAGAAGGGATAATGCTACTATCCTTTTTCCACACTTGTGCTTCAAAGTAGCACCATAATCTTCATGATAGAGAGTCTTTTGTTTTGTCACTTTCATATACTAGTGGGAATTTTTCATTATAGAACTTGGCTTGTATATTCCAACAATGGGCCTCCTCAAGTGCCCTAGGTCTTCGTGAGCAAGAAAGTTGGATGCACACCCACTTAGTTTCTTTTGTTGAGCTTTCATACATTTATAGCTCCAGTGCATCCGTTGCATGGCAATCCCTACTCCTTGCATTAACATCAATCGATGGGCATCTACATAGCCCATTGATTTGCCTCGTTGATGTGAGACTTTCTCCTTTTTGTCTTCTCCACATAACCCCCATCATCATATTCTATTCCACCCATAGTGCTATATCCATGGCTCGCGCTCATATATTGCGTGAAAGTTTATAGGTTTGAGATTACTAAAGTATGAAACAATTGCTTGGCTTGTCATCGGGGTTGTGCATGATGAGAGAATTCTTGTGTGACGAAAATGGAGCATGAATAAACTATATGATTTTGTAGGGATGAACTTTCTTTGGCCATGTTATTTTGAGAGGACATAATTGCTTAGTTAGTATGCTTGAAGTATTATTATTTTTATGTCAATATGAACTTTTATCTTGAATCTTTCGGATTTGAATACATACCACAATTAAGAAGAATTACATTAAAATTATGCCAAGTAGCACTCCGCATCAAAAATTCTGTTTTTATCATTTACCTACTCGAGGACGAGCAGGAATTAAGCTTGGGGATGCTTGATACGTCTCCAACGTATCTATAAGTTTTGATTGCTCCATGCTATATTATCTACTGTTTTGGACATTATTGCGCTTTATTATCCACTTTTATATTATTTTTGGGACTAACCTATTAACCGGAGGCCCAGCCCAGAATTGCTGTTTTTGCCTATTTTAGGGTTTCGAAGAAAAGGAATATCAAACGGAGTCCAAACGGAATGAAACCTTCAGGAACGTGATTTTCTCACCGAACATGATCCAGGAGACTTGGACCCTACGTCAAGAAACAAAGGAGGAGGCCACGAGGTAGGGGGCGCGCCTCCCCCCAGGCGCGCCCTCCACCCTCGTGGGCCCCCTGTTGCTCCACCGACGTACTCCTTCCTCCTATATATACCTGCGTACCACCGAACGATCAGATACGGAGCCAAAACCCTAATTCCACCGCCGCAACTTTCTGTATCCACGACATCCCATCTTGGGGCCTGTTCCGGAGCTCCGTCGGAGGGGGTATCCATCATGGAGGGCTTCTACATCATCACCATAGCCCCTCTGATGAAGTGTGAGTAGTTCACCTCAGACCTACGGGTCCATAGTTATTAGCTAGATGGCTTCTTCTCTCTTTTTGGATCTCAATACAATGTTCTCCCCCTCTCTTGTGGAGAACTATTCGATGTAATCTTCTTTTTGCGGTGTGTTTGCTGAGACCGATTAATTGTGGGTTTATGATCAAGTCTATCTATGAACAATATTTGAATCTTCTTTGAATTCTTTTATGTATGATTGGTTATCTTTGCAAGTCTCTTCGAATTATCAGTTTGGTTTGGCCTACTAGATTGATCTTTCTTGCAATGTGAGAAGTGCTTAGCTTTGGGTTCAATCTTGCGGTGTCTTTCCCAGTGACAGTAGGGGCAGCGAGGCATGTATTGTATTGTTGCCATCGAGGATAACAAGATGGGGTTTTCATCATATTGCATGAGTTTATCCCTCTACATCGTGTCGTCTTGCTTAAGGCATTACTCTATTTTCATGAACTTAATACTCTAGATGCATGCTGGATAGCGGTCGATGAGTGGAGTAATAGTAGTAGATGCAGGCAGGATTCGGTCTACCTGTCTCGGACGTGATGCCTATATACATGATCATACCTAGATATTCTCATAACTATGCTCAATTCTGTCAATTGCTCAACAGTAATCCGTTCACCCACCATAAAATACTTATGCTCTTGAGAGAAGCCACTAGTGAAACATATGGCCCTCGGGTCTATCTTCATCATATTAATCTTCCAATACTTAGTTATTTCCTTTGCTTTTTACTTTGCTTTTATTTTACTTTGCATCTTTATCATAAAAATACCAAAAATATTATCTTATCATATCTATCAGATCTCACTCTCGTAAGTTGCTGTGTAGGGATTGACAACCCCTTATCGCGTTGGTTGCGAAGAATTATTTGTTTTGTGCAGGTACAAGGGACACGCGTGTAGCCTCCTACTGGATTGATACCTTGGTTCTCAAAAACTGAGGGAAATACTTACGCTACTTTGCTGCATCATCCCTTCCTCTTCGGGGAAAAACCAACGCGGTGCTCAAGAGGTAGCAGGTTCCTTCAGCCAATGAGAATTTCACACGTGGATCGGCATTGGTCGTGGCTGTTAGCGAGTTATCGGATCCAAAACCGGACCCGATAGCTTAACGGCGACCCTTTACGGTGGATGCCACATATTGGTCACCCTTGACGAAAGCACTTCTATGACGCGCGATTTATCGTCATGGAAGTGGACACTTCCATGATGATAATTTTGGTAATGTCATGGAACACTTCTACGACAGCACATGTATGACTATCTTGATTCTGTCATAAAATTGTCATGAATGTACATGCATGACAGAAAGCGTGACCTACTGTGACAAACACGTATCATCACGGAAGTGTATTTTTTGTAGTGAGCGGTGGAACGGCCGCGTTTTCCTGAGGGCGTGCCTCATAAGGCTGATTGCGCCAGGCGCCGTCGCGAGGCTGGTCACATCATCCCTGGCGGGGGTTGCCGTTGTGGTTGTCCCACCGGCCGCCACCATGGCTGCCTCCCCGGCCAAAACCGCGGTCGTTGCGCTTGTGGCGACGGCCCAAGCACTCATCGCAGAGTGCCTTGAGCTCCTGGTTGTCGTTGGTGTTGTGGGTGTGCATGTTGTGGTAGACGTAGTGCAGGTGGCCATCCTTGACGGGCTCTCCACGGTTGCGGCCACACTTCTGCTCCGTGGGGTCGGAGATGTCGTCATAGTGCGGGGGCAGTTCTGGCTTGTACTTGACTGGCCAAACTAACCGTTGCAACTCGCGAGTGAAGGCCCGGTATTCGTCGGTGCTTGCGGGTGCGCGTGGGCGACGTGGTCTTGGCGCCCTGCCACCGCAACCTCTTGGGCGACCCGGTCCAGGTGCTGGTGTTGCCGCTCGAGGGACACACGTGCATCAAGCGGCGCACGATGAACGATCTGGCAGCTAGCCTCGTCTCGGGCCGGCAGAGGCGCTCCACGCGGTGCGTCGTGCAGCCGCGCGTCATGCTGGGGCTCATCGTCGTCACCGCGCAGGGGAGGCTGCGAAGGCGCGCCGTGCGCTACATGGCTAGCACGGGACGACAGAGGACCAAGCGAGTGGGAGGGTGTCGGGGCCTCGCCCGCGGCGTTGATGAGCTCGGTGATGCGGCCAAGCCAGGCGTCGTAGCCTTCGTTGGCCGGGCGGTAGCGCAGCTGTTGGGGAACACAGTATTTCAAAAAATTTACTACGATCATGCAAGATCTATCTAGGAGATGCATAGCAACAAGAGGGTAGAGTGTGTCTACGTACCCTCATAGACCAAAAGCGGAGCATTAAGTAACGCAGTTGATGTAGTCGAACATCTTTGTGATCCAACCGATCAAGTACCGAATGCACGGCACCTCCGTGATCTACGCACGTTCAGCTCGGTGACGTCCCTCGAACTCTAGATCCAGCTGAGGCCGAGGGAGAGTTTCGTCAGCACGACGGCGTGTTGACGGTGATGATGAAGTTACCGATGCAGGGCTTCGCCTAAGCACTACGACAATATGACCGAGGTGTGTTTCTATGGAGAGGGCACCACACATGGCTAAAACAATTGTCAACTTGTGTCGTAGGAATTTTTTTTGAAATACTGCGTTCCCCAAGAGTGGTATCAAAGCCAGGTCTATGCATAGATGTTATATGCATGAGTAGAACACAAAGGAGTTGTGGGCGTGGGTATATACATATTGCTTGCCATCACTAGTTGTTTCTTGATTTGACGGTATTGTTGGATGAAGCGGCCCGGAACGACATTACATGACCGCATTCATGAGTCTAGTTCTACCGACGTGCTTTTCACGCAGGTGGCTGGCGGGTGTCGTTTCTCCAACTTTAGTTGAATCAGATTCAATGAATAGGGTTCTTTTTGAAGATCAAAAAGCAATCACTATACCGCGTTGTGGTTTTTGATGCGTAGGTAAGAACGGTTCTTGCTAAGCCCCTAGCAGCCACGTAAAACTTGCAACAACAAAGTAGAGGACGTCTAACTTGTTTTTGTAGGGCATGTTGTGATGTGATATGGTCAAGACGTGATTATATAAATTAGTGTATGAGATGGTCATGCTTTGTAACATAGTTATCGGCAACTGGCAGGAGCCATAAGGTTGTCGCTTTATTGTATGAAATGCAATCGCCATGTAATTGCTTTACTTTATCACTAAGTGGTAGCGATAGTCGTAGAAGCAATAGTTGGCGAGACGACAACGATGCTACAATGGAGATCAAGGTGTCAAGCCGGTGACGATGGTGATCATGATGGTGCTTTGGAGATGGAGATCAAAGGCACAAGATGATGATGGCCATATCATATCACTTATATTGACTGCATGTGATGTTTATCCTTTATGCATATTATTTTGCTTAGTACAGCGGTAGCATTATAAGATGATCTCTCACTAAATTTCAAGGTATAAGTGTTCTCCCTGAGTATACACCGTTGCTACAGTTCATCATGCCGAGACACCACGTGATGACCGGGTGTAATAAGCTTTACGTTCACATACAACGGGTGCAAGCTAGTTTTGCACAAGAAGAATACTCGGGTTAAACTTGACGATCATAGCGTATGCAGATATGGCCTCGGAACACTGACACCGAAAGGTCGAGCGTGAATCATATAGTATATATGATCAACATAGTGATGTTCACCATTGAAAACTACTCCATCTCACGTGATGATCGGACATGGTTTAGTTGATATGGATCACGTGATCACTTAGATGATTAGAGGGATGTCTATATAAGTGGGAGTTCTTAAGTAATATGATTAATTGAACTTTAATTTATCATGAACTTAGTACATGATAGTATTTTGCATGTCTATGTTATTGTAGATAAATGGCCCGTGCTGTTGTTCCGTTGAATTTTAATGCGTTCCTAGAGAAAGCTAAGTTGAAAGATGATGGTAGCAACTACACGGACTGGGTCCGTAACTTGAGAATTATCCTCATTGCTGCATGATACGTCTCCAACGTATCTATAATTTTTGATTGCTCCATGCTATATTATCTACTGTTTTGGACTATATTGGGCTTTATTTTCCACTTTTATATTATTTTTGGGACTAACCTATTAACCGGAGACCTAGCCCAGAATTGATGTTTTTTGCCTATTTCAGTGTTTCGAAGAAACGGAATATGAAACAGAATGAAACCTTCGGGAACGTGATTTTCTCACCGAACGTGATCCAGGAGACTTGCACCCTACGCCAAGGCATCAGAGAGGCTGTAACACCCCGGATGTAATTGACCTTATCTGTACTCCAACTCTTGCCGTTTCCGGCCTAAGTTATTTTATTTTCCTTGGGTTCGGGTTTTTGTCTCCGTGTGTTGTTGCCTTTGTCATGCATCTCATATCATGTCATCATGTGCCTTGCATTGCATACGTGTTCGTCTCATGCATCCGAGCATTTTCCCCGTTGCCCGTTTTGCATTCCGGCGCTCCTATCTCCTCCGGTGCCCCTTGCTACCTCTTTTCGTGTGTGGGGGTTAAACATTTCCGGGTTGGACCGAGACTTGCCATGGGGCCTTGGTTTACTACCGGTAGACCGCCTGTCAAGTTTCGTGCTATTTGGACTTCGTTTGATACTCCAACGGTTAACCGAGGGACCGAAAAGGCCTCGTTTGTGTTGCAGCCCAACACCCTTCCAATTTGGCCCAAAACCCACCTAAACCCCTTCTATCGTCTAGAGCGTTCGATCACGATTGCGTGGCCGTAAACCGCACCTCATTCTGAGCTTCCTAGCTCCTCCTACCTATAAAACTAGGTCTTCCTCCGAAATTTCGGGTCAAAACACCCCTAACCCTAGCTCCTTCCTCCTCCTCGCACCGCCGGACGAAGTCCATCAGGCCGGACGTGTCCGACCTGACCGCGCCGCTGTTCCACTCCAGTGGCATCCCGCCACGTGTCCCCGACCGGCCTCCTCCGCCGCGGCCCGCGGGAGCCCGCAACCGGCCCCCGCGGCCCAGATCTGCTCCGCCACCCACGCGCCTTCGTCCTCCTCCTCCGCACCGCCCGAGCCGCCGTCTTCCTCCGCCTCGACGCCAGCGAGTCACCGCGCCGCCTCGACGATCGACCTCGCCCCGCCATCTCTTCCTCGCCGCCCGAGTCCGCTCACCGCCACCAAGTCCGCTCCGGCGCCGCCCAAGACCAGATCTGGCCGCCTCCTTCCTCCCCTCGCCAAGTCCGGCCACCGTCGCCCCATTTCCGGCGAAGAACTCCGGCGAAGTTCGATCTGCTACAGTGCACCGCTACAATACCCGATCCGCTGCTACAGTGCCCGAACCCTAGATCTGGGTTGACTTCCTCCCTCTCTCAGTATTTTTTGGCATTTTTCATCATGCTATAACTCTGCATCCGTAGCTCCGATTTGTGCGTGTAGCATATAAAAATGTCCGTCTCAACGAGTACATCATTTCATCTCATTGCATCATTTTCATTTGAGCTCATCTTGATGCCCAAAATGCTGTTGGAAGAGGGCTATGTGATGGATTTGGCAGATCTGTTTCAGCAAATAGCTATTCGTCATTTTTGCCATGTTTAATGTGTGCATGCTATGATCCTGAGCTCTACATGTGTTTTGTTATATGCCATGCCATCTTTACATAGGTGCTTG
Source organism: Triticum aestivum (assembly GCF_018294505.1). Taxonomy (NCBI): domain Eukaryota; kingdom Viridiplantae; phylum Streptophyta; class Magnoliopsida; order Poales; family Poaceae; genus Triticum; species Triticum aestivum. Next base: position 541,058,299 of record NC_057809.1, on the reverse strand, counting down.
CCATGTATTTTTGTGATATTTGTGGTGACTAGCACAAGCTTGCAAAGTAGCGTAATCGGTAATGCTGATTTCAGGGACTTAGAATTTCACTAAGTCCTTGTCCTAATTCTGTTGTTATGCCATATGTTCATGTTGTTTCCTAGTGATTCGTGCCTCTTTTGAGGATGATCAGTAAGGGTGTTTTGTTAACATTGTGGTGCTCTATCCATCCGTGTCTTTGTTTGCATTTATGGAGGACCCTAGCTTGAGTCAATTGAGCTCTACTTTTGCTATATCGTGAATGCTGGCAGATTGTTGAAATGTTTAGCGATTTTGCCGAGGATGTTGCTATTGATCTGTGCATGCTATGTTATTGTTCTTGCCATGTCTAGATTCTATGCTATGTATTATTGATGGGTGTATGCTTAGTTTGTCATTCCATGCTCTGTAGTTAGTGCATCGAGCTCGTAAACATGCCTACTCGTTAACTGATTTGCATGTTCCAGTTTTTCACTAAGTCTGAAATCTGTTTACGTTTTTGCCATGTTCACATGCTTGCAATTGTATTTTATGATCCCTTTTGTCTCAAGGTCACTAAGGGACATTTGTTAAGTGCTTTGAGTAGCTTCATGCCATGCCTTGCTTTTCCATGTTAACTTCCTGTAGCATGTAGTTTTCATGCTCTAAAGTGTGCTTCCTGATGATAAATTCCAGACTTGTGTTAATTTCTCAAGTCTGAAACCTGTTATCATTTGCACTTTTGTCATGCTTGTTTGAACCTGTTAATGGATGAATTGGCCGTAGCTCAGTGTTCATCTTTTGTCAAGCATCATGAGTGGATCCCTGCCATGTATTTTGTTGTCATGTTTGAGTGTTGTAGCATATTTATCTTGATGCGTTTAGTTGGTCACTTGCTGATTATCGCAGACCGGTGCCATATTTGTTTTGCTTGCCATTTCCAAACCGTGCATCCGATTTCGGTGATATTTATATCGATTTCAACCGAAATCACCACACCTTTCCAGTGGCACTCTTGGATTTCCAAGTTGAGTCTAGGTTCAATCATTCATTGTCAAATCTTGCATATGCACCGCATACCGCATCCCGCATATCATACCATGTTCATCATGTTGTTTGAGCATTGCACGTGGTTGATTGTGTTCCGTTTGCTTTTGTTCTTGTTTGGGTAGAGCCGGGAGACGAGTTCGTGAATGAGGAGCCCGTTGAGTTCACTTACGAGGATCAAGTCAACTCTGACAACTTTGCAGGCAAGATGATCATACCCTCGAAATCACTTCTATCTTTGCTTGCTAGATGCTCGCTCTTTTGCTATGCCTATGCTACGATACCTACCACTTTCTTATCATGTCTCCCAAATTGCCATATCAAAACTATAACCCACCATGTCCTAGCAAACCGTTGATTGACTATGTTACCGCTTTGCTCAGCCCCTCTTATAGCGTTGCTAGTTGCAGGTGAAGATTGGAGATCGTTCCTTGTTGGAACATTGTTTATTGTTGGGATATAACCATATTATCTTGTTATCTTAATGCACCTATATACTTGGTAAAGGGTGGAAGGCTCGGCCTTTTGCCTAGTGTTTTGTTCCACTCTTGCCGCCCTAGTTTCTGTCATATCGGTGTTATGTTCCCGGATTTTGCGTTCCTTACGTGGTTGGGTTATAATGGGAACCCCTTGACAGTTCGCCTTGAATAAAACTCCTCCAGCAATGCCCAACCTTGGTTTTACCATTTGCCACCTAGCCTCTTTTTCCCTTAGGTTTCTGGAGCCCGAGGGTCATCGCTATTTAAACCCCCCTGGGCCAGTGCTCCTCTAAGTGTTGGCCTGAACTGGGCAGCCTACGGGGCCACCTCGGGGAAACTCGAGGGTTGGTTTTACTCGTAGCTTGACCTATCTGAGTGTGCCCTGAGAACGAGGTATGTGCAACTCCTATCGGGATTTGTCGGCACATTCGGGCGGTGTTGCTGGACTTGTTTTACCATTGTCGAGGATGTCTTGTAACCGGGATGCCGAGTCTGATCCGAATGTCTCGGGAGAAGGAATATCCTTCGTTGACCGTGAGAGCTTGTGATGGGCTAAGTTGGGACTCCCCTGCAGGGATTTGAACTTTCGAAAGCCGTGCCCGCGGTTATGGGCAGATGGGAATTTGTTAATGTCCGGTTGTAGATAACATGAAACTTAACTTAATTAAAATGAATCAACCGCGTGTGTAACCGTGATGATCTCTTCTCGGCAGAGTCCGGGAAGTGAACACGGTGTTGGAGTAATGCTTGACGTAGGTTGTTCTAGGATCACTTCTTGATCATAGTTGTTCGACCGTGCTTTTGCCTTCTGTTCTCGCTCTCTTTTGCGAATAGGTTAGCCACCATATATGCTAGTCGCTTGCTGCAGCTCCACATCATACCTTGCCTTACCTATAAGTTTAAATAGTCTTGATCGCGAGGGTGCAAGATTGTTGAGTCCCCGTGACTCACGGTTTACTTCCAAACCAGATGCAGGGACCGATGATACCGTTCCAGACGATGCGCTTGAGCTCAAGTGGGAGTTTGATGAAGACTCTCGTCGTTACTATGTGTCTTTTCTAGATGATCAGTAGTGGTGCCCAGTTGGGGCGATCGGGGACTTTGTCATGTGGGGGTTGATCTTTTATTTTGGTACCGTAGTCGGACCATGAGTGTATTGGATGATTGTAATGTTATTCATGTATTTGTGTGACATGGCGAGTGTAAGACAACTATGTACCTTTTCCCCTTTTATCTATTTACATGGGTTGTTGTGAAGATTACCTTACTTCCGACATTGCTTTCAATGCGGTTATGCCTCTAAGTCGTGCTTCGACACATAGGAGATATAGTCGCATCGAGGGCGTTACAAAGGCGGTCACGAGGGTGCCCCCCCCTAGGGCACGCCCCCTGCCTCGTGGGCCCCTCGGAGCTCCACCGACGTACTTCTTCCTCCTATATATACATACGTACCCCCAAACGATCAGAACAGGAGCCAAAAACCTAATTCCACCGCCGCAACTTTCTGTATCATGAGATCCCATCTTGGGGCCTGTTCCGGAGCTCCACCGGAGAGGGCCGTCATCACGGAGGGCTTCTACATCATCATAGCCTCTCCGATGAAGTGTGAGTACTTTACCTTAGACCTTCGGGTCCATAGTTAGTATCTAGATGGCTTCTTCTCTCTTTCTGGATCTCAATACAATGTTCTCCCCCTCTCTTGTGGAGATCTATTCGATGTAATCTTATTTTTGCGGTGTGTTTGTTGAGACCGATGAATTGTGGGCTTATTATCAAGTCTATCTATCAATAATATTTGAATCTTCTCTGAATTCTTTTATGTATGATTGGTTATCTTTGCAAGTCTCTTCGAATTATCCGTTTTGTTTGGCCAACTAGATTGGTAGTTCTTGCCATGGGAGAAGTGCTTAGCTTTGGGTTCGATCTTGCGGTGTCATTTCCCAGTGACAGAAGGGGCAGCAAGGCACGTATTGCATCGTTGCCATCGAGGATAACAAGATGGGGTTTATTTCATATTGCATGAATTTATCTCTCTACATCATGTCATCTTGCTTAAAGCGTTACTCTGTTTTTAACTCAATACTCCAGATGCATGCTGGATAGCGGTCGATGAGTGGAGTAATAGTAGTAGATGCAGAATCGTTTCGGTCTACTTGTAATGTACGTGATGCCTATATACATGATCATGCCTAGATATTCTCAGAACTATGCTCAATTCTGTCAATTGCTCAACAGTAATTTGTTCACCCACCGTAGAATACTTATGCTCTTGAGAGAAGCCACTAGTGAAACCTATGGCCCCCGGGTCTATTCTCATCATATTAATCTCCATCACTTTAATCTTGCTTTGCTTTTTACTTTGCCTTTACTTTTCACTTTGCATCTCTATACCAAAAATATTATATCTATCAGATCTCACTCTCGTAAGTGACCTTGAAGGGATTGACAACCCCTAATCGCGTTGGTTGTGAGTAGCTATCATTTTGTGCAGGTACGAGGGACTTGAGCGTGGCCTCCTACTAGATTGATACCTTGGTTCTCAAAAACTAAGGGAAATACTTACGCTACTCTGCTGCATCATCCCTTCCTCTTCGAGGAAATCCAACGCAAGCTCAAGAGGTAGCATTGCATAGAAGAATTACGTCTTGGAAGCACCGCTAGGTGTACCACCTGCGCCAGCAACTGCAGACATTGTGAGTGCCTGGCAGACGCGTGTTAATGACTACTCGATAGTTCAGTGTGACATGCTTTACGGCTTAGAACCGAGACTTCAACGACGTTTTGAACGTCATGGAGCATATGAGAAGTTCCAGGAGTTGAAGTTAGTATTTCAAGCAAATGCCCGGATTGAGAGATATGAAGTCTCCAATAAGTTCTATAGATGCAAGATGGAGGAGAATAGTTCTGTCAGTGAACATATACTCAGAATGTCTGGGTACCACAACCACTTGACTCAAATGGGAGTTAATCTTCCTGATGATAGTGTCATTGACAGAGTTCTTCAATCACTGCCACCAAGCTACAAAAGCTTTCTGATGAACTATAATATGCAAGGGATGGATAAGACAATTCCCGAGCTCTTCGTGATGCTAAAGGTTGCAGAGGTAGAAATCAAGAAGGAGCATCAAGTGTTGATGGTCAACAAGACCACCAGTTTCAAGAATAAGGGCAAAGGGAAGAAGGGGAACTTCAAGAAGAATGGCAAGAAAGTTGTTGCTCAAGTGAAGAAGCCCAAGTCTGGACCTAAGCCTGAGACTGAGTGCTTCTACTGCAAAGGGACTGGTCACTGGAAGCGGAACTACCCCAAGTATTTGGCGGATAAGAAGGATGGCAAAGTGAAAGGTATATTTGATATACATGTTATTGATGTGTACCGTACTAATGCTCGCAGTAGTGTATGGGTATTTGATACTGGTTCTGTTGCTAATATTTGCAACTCGAAATAGGGGCTACAGATTAGGCGAAGATTTGCTAAAGACGAGGTGATGATGCGCGTGGGAAATGGTTTCGTCGGCATGCTACCTCTACATCTACCTTCGGGATTAGTTTTAGACCTGAATAATTGTTATTTGGTGCCAGCGTTAAGCATGAACATTATATCTGGTTCTTGTTTGATGCGAGACGGTTATTCATTTAAATCAAAGAATAATGGTTGTTCTATTTATATGAGTAATATCTTTTATGGTCATGCACCCTTGATGAGTGGTCTATTTTTACTAAATCTTGATAGTAGTGATACACATATTCATAGTATTGAAGCCAAAAGATATAATTTTAATAATGATAGTGCAACTTATTTGTGGCACTGTCGTTTAGGACATATTGGTGTAAAGCGCATGAAGAAACTCCATGTTGATGGGCTTTTGGAATCACTTGATTATGAATCATTTGATGCTTGCGAACCATGCCTCATGGGCAAGATGACTAAAACTCCATTCTCCGGAAAAATGGAACAAGCAACAGACTTATTGGAAATAATACATACTGATGTATGCGGATGAGTGTTGATGCTCGTGGTTGGTATCGTTGTTTTCTGACCTTCACAGATGATTTGAGCAGATATCGGTATGTCTACTTGATGAAACACAAGTCTGAAACATTTGAAAAGTTTAAAGAATTTCAGAGTGAAGTGGAAAATCATCATAACAAGAAAATTAAGCTTCTACGATTTGTTCATGGAGGTGAATATTTGAGTTATGAGTTTGGTCCTCATTTGAAACAATGCGGAATAGTTTCGCAATTCACGCCACCTGGAACACCACAACGTAATGGTGTGTTCGAACGTCGTAACCGCACTTTATTAGATATGGTGCGATCTATGATGTCTCTTACTGATTTACCGCTATCATTTTGGGGTTATGCTTTAGAGACGGATGCATTCACGTTAAATAGGTCACCATCGAAATCCGTTGAGGAGACACCATATGAAATGTGGTTTGGCAAGAAACCCAAGTTATCATTTCCTAAAGTTTGGGGCTGCGATGCTTATGTGAAAAAGCTTCAACCTGATAAGCTCGAACCCAAGTCGGAGAAATGTGTCTTCATAGGATACCCAAAGGAGACTGTTGGGCACACCTTCTATCATAGATCCGAAGGCAAGATATTCGTTGCTAAGAATGGATCCGAAGGAGTTTCTCTCGAAAGAAGTGAGTAGGAGGAAAGTAGAACTTGATGAGGTAATTGTGCCTGCTCCCTTATTGGAAAGTATTTCATCACAGAAATCAGTTCCAGTGATTCCTACACCAATTAGTGAGGAAGCTAATGATGATGATCATGTAACTTCTGATCAAGTTACTACTGAACCTCGTAGGTCAACCAGAATAAGATCCGCACCATAGTGGTACTGTAATCCTGTTCTGGAAGTCATGTTACTTGACCATGAGGAACCTACGAACTATGAGGAAGCGATGATGAGCCCAGATTTCGCAAAATGGCTTGAGGCCATGAAATCTGAGATGGGATCCATGTATGAGAACAAAGTGTGGACTTTGGTTGACTTGCCCGATGATCGGCAAGCCATAGAGAATAAATGGATCTTCAAGAAGAAGACTGACGCTGACGGTAATGTTACTATCTACAAAGCTCGACTTGTTGCGAAAGGTTTTCGACAAGTTCAAGGAGTTGACTACGATGAGACCTTCTCACCCGTAGCGATGCTTAAGTCCGTCCGAATCATGTTAGCAATTGCCGCATTTTATGATTATGAAATTTGGCAAATGGATGTCAAAACTGCATTCCTTAATGGATATCTTAAAGAATAGTTGTATATGATGCAACCAGAAGGTTTTGTCAATCCAAAAGGTGCTAACAAAGTGTGTAAGCTCCAGCGATCCATTTATGGACTGGTGCAAGCATCTCGGAGTTGGAATATACGCTTTGATAGTGTGATCCAAGCATATGGTTTTATACAGTCTTTTGGAGAAGCCTGTATTTACAAGAAAGTGAGTGGGAGCTCTATAGCATTTCTAATATTATATGTGGACGACATATTGTTGATTGGAAATGATACTAAATTTCTGAATAGCACAAAAGGATACTTGAATAAGATTTTTTTTCAAAGAAAGACCTTGGTGAAGCTACTTATATATTGGGCATCAAGATCTATAGAGATAGATCAATATGCTTAATTGGACTTTCACAAAACACATACCTTGATAAAGTTTTGAAGACGTTCAAAATGGATCAAGTAAAGAAAGGGTTCTTGCCTGTGTTACAAGGTGTGAAGTTGAGTCAGACTCAATGCCTGACCACTACAGAAGATAGAGAGAAAATGAAAGTCATTCCCTATGCTTCGGCCATAGGTTCTATCATGTATGCAATGTTGTGTACCAGACCTGATGTGTGCCTTGCTATTAGTTTAGCAGGGAGGTGCCAAAGTAATCCAGGAGTGGATCACTGGACAACGGTCAAGAACATCCTGAAATACCTGAAAAGGAGTAAGGATATATTTCTCGTTTATGGAGGTCAAAGAGCTCATCGTAAATGGTTACGTCGATGCAAGCTTTCACACTGATCCGGATGACTCTAAGTCACAAACCGGATACGTATTTTATAGAATGGTGGAGCTGTCAGTTGGTGCGGTTCTAAGAAAAGCGTCTTGGCGGAATCTATGTGCGAAGCGGAATATATGGCTGCTTCGGAAGTAGCAAATGAAGGAGTCTGGATGAAGGAGTTCATTTCCGATCTAGGTGTCATACCTAGTGCATCGGGTCCAATGAAAATCTTTTGTGACAATACTGGTGCAATTGCCTTGGCAAAGGAATCCAGATTTCACAAGAGAACCAAGCACATCAAGAGACGCTTCAATTCCATCTGCGATCAAGTCAAGGAGGGAGACATAGAGATTTGCAAGATACATACGGATCTAAATGTTGCAGACCCGTTGACTAAGCCTCTCTCACAAGCAAAACATGACCATCACCAAGACTCCATGGATGTTAGAATCATTACAATGTAATCTAGATTATTGACTCTAGTGCAAGTGGGAGACTGAAGGAAATATGCCCTAGAGGCAATAATAAAGTTGTTATTTAGATTTCCTTATATCATGACAAATGTTTATTATTCATGCTAGAATTGCATTAACCGGAAACTTAGTACATGTGTGAATACATAGACAAACAGAGTGTCCCTAGTATGCCTCTACTAGACTAGCTCGTTAATCGAAGATGGTTAAGTTTCCTAGCCATAGACATGTGTTTTCATTTGATGAATGGGATCACATCATTAGAGAATGATGTGATGGACTAGACCCATCAGTTATCTTAGCACTATGATCGTTTAGTTTATTGCTATTGCTTTCTCCATAACTTATACATGTTCCTATGACTATGAGATTATGCAACTCCCGAATACCGGCGGAACACTTAGTGTGCTATCAAACGTCACAACGTAACTGGGTGATTATAAAGATGCTCTACATGTGTCTCCGACGGTGTTTGTTGAGTTGGCATAGATCAAGATTAGGATTTGTCACTCCGGTTGTCGGAGATGTATCTCTGGGCCCTCTCGGTAATGCACATCACTATAAGCCTTGCAAGAAAATGTGACTAATGAGTTAGTTGCGGGATGTTGCATTATGGAACGAGTAAAGAGACTTGCCGGTAACGATATTGAACTAGGTATGATGATGCCGACGATCGAATCTCGGGAAAGTAACATACCGATGACAAAGGGAACAACGTATGTTGTTATGCGGTTTAACCAAGAAAGATCTTCGTAGAATATGTAGGAACCAATATGAGCATCTAGGTTCCGCTATTGGTTATTGACCGGAGATGAGTCTCCGTCATGCCTACATAGTTCTCAAACTCGTAGGGTCCGCACGCTTAACGTTCGATGACGATCAGTATTATGAGTTTATGTGTTTTGATGTACCGAAGATAGTTTGGAGTCCCGGATGAGATCATAGACATGACGTGGAGTCCCGAAATGGTCGATACATAAAGATTGATATATTGGATGACTATATTCGGACACTGGAATGGTTCCGAGGTGTATCAAGTATTTATCGAAGTGCCGGAAGGGTTATCGAAACCACCGGGTAAGTTATGGACCTTATTGGGCCTTAAGGGAGAGAGAGGGAGCAGCCAAGGGCTGCCCCCCCCCCCATGGGCCTAGTCCGAATTGGACTAGGGGGAGGTGCGGTGCCCCCTCCTTCCTTATTCTCCTAGTAGGACTAGGAGGGGGGTCCAACTCCTACTAGGAGTAGGATTCCCCCCTTGGGCGCGCCCTATAGGGTCGGCTGGCCTCCCCCTTGCTCCTTGATATACAGGGGCAGGGGGTCATCGACCAGCCCTATAGGGCGTGCCCAAGGGGGGCAATCCTACTCCGAGTAGGAGTTGGACCCCCCCCTTTCCTAGTCCTACTAGGAGAAGAAGGAAGGATAGGGGAAGGGGAAGGAAGGAGGGGGCGCCGCCCCTCCCCCTAGTCCAATTCGGACTAGGCCCATGGGGGGGGCGCGGCCAGCCCTTGGCTTCTCCCTCTCTCTCTCCCTTAAGGCCCAATAAGGCCCATAACTTCCCCAGTGGTTCCGATAACCCTTCCGGCACTTCGATAAATACTCGGTATACACCTCGGAACCATCCCGGTGTCCGAATATAGTCATCCAATATATCTATATTTAGGTCTCGGCCATTTTGATACTCCTCATCATGTCCGTGATCCCATCCAGGACTTCGGACTACCTTTGGTACATCAAAACACATAAACTCATACTACCGATCGTCATCGAAGTTAAGTGTGCGGAACCTACGAGTTCGAGAACTATGTAGACATGACTGAGACTCATCTCCGGTCAATAACCAATAGTGGAACCTAGATGCTCATATCAGTTCCTACATATTCTATGAAGATCTTTATCGGTCAAACCGCATAACAACATGCGTTGTTCCCTTTGTCAACGGTGTGTTACTTGCCCGAGATTCGATCGTCGGTATCATCATACCTAGTTCAATCTCGTTACCGGCAAGTCTCTTTACTCATTCCGTAATGTGACATGCCGCAACTAACTCATTAGTCACATTGCTTGCAAGGCTTATAGTGATGTGCATTACCAAGAGGACCCAGAGATACCTCTCCGACAATCAGAGTGACAAATCCTAATCTTGATCTATGCCAACTCAACAAACACCATCAGAGACACCTGTAGAGCATCTTTATAATCACCCAGTTATGTTGTGACGTTTGATAGCACACTAAGTGTCCCTATGGTATTCGGGAGTTGCATAATCTCATAGTCATAGGAACATGTATAAGTTATGGAGAAAGCAATAGCAATAAACTAAACGATCATAGTGCTAAGCTAACGGATGGGTCTAGTCCATCACATCATTCTCTAATGATGTGATCCCGTTCATCAAATGACAACACATGTCTATGGCTAGGAAACTTGACCATCTTTGATTGACGAGCTAGTCTAGTAGAGGCATACTAGGGACACTCTGTTTGTCTATGTATTCACACATGTACTAAGTTTCGGGTTAATACAATTTAGCATGAATAATAAACATTTATCATGATATAAGGAAATATAAATAAAAAACTTTATTATTGCCTCTAGGGCATATTTCCTTCAGCGGCAGCTCATGTGCCATCAAAAGCGCAGCCCGCACATTCGTCGGCCCTCGACGGGCATGGGAGGATGAAGTCGTAGCTGGGGTGAGGGAAGGCATGGCGGTGCGGGCATCGGGTTGCACGGAGGGGTGCATGGAGGAATCCTGCTGCTTGTGAGCAGCGGGGTCAGTGGCAGCGTTGGTTGCGGGCGAGGCGCAGTGGCAATGGTCACCACGGCTGGCGTGACACGAGCCGCCCGACGCTTGCTACCTCTTGAGCACTGCGTTGGATTTCCCCGAAGAGGATAGGATGATGCAGCAAAGTAGCATAAGTATTTCCCTCAGTTTTTGAGAACCAAGGTATCAATCCAGTAGGAGGCTACGCGCGAGTCCCTCGTACCTACACAAAAACAATAGCTCAACGCAACCAACGCGCTTAGGGGTTGTCAATCCCTTCATGGTCACTTATGAAAGTGAGATCTGATAGAGATGATAAATAATATTTTTGGTATAGAGATGCAAAGTAAAAGGCAAAGTAAAAAAGCAAAGCAATAATAAAGTGATGGAGATTGATATGATGAGAAAGAAACCCGGGGGCCATAGGTTTCACTAGTGACTTCTCTCAAGAGCATAAGTATTCTACAGTGGGTGAACAAATTACTGTTGAGCAATTGATAGAATTGAGCATAGTTATGAGAATATCAAGGTATGATCGTGTATATAGGCATCACGTCCGAGACCAGTAGACCGACTCCTGCCTGCATCTACTACTATTACTGCACTCATCGACCTCTATCCAGCATGCATCTAGAGTATTAAGTTAAAAATAGAGTAACGCCTTAAGCAAGATGACATGATGTAGAGGGATAGTTTCGTGCAATATGATAAAAACCCCATCTTGTTATCCTCGATGGCAACAATACAATACGTGCCTTGCTGCCCCTTCTGTCACTGGGAAAGGACACCGCAAGATCGAACCCAAAGCTAAGCACTTCTCCCATGGCAAGAACAACCAATCTAGTAGGCCAAACCAAACTGATAATTCAAAGAGACTTGCAAAGATAACCAATCATACATAAAATAATTCAGAGAAGATTCAAATATTATTCATAGATAGACTGGATCATAAACCTACAATTCATCAGTCTCAAAAAACACACCGCAAAAAGAAGATTACATCAAATAGATCTCCATGAGAGAGGGGGAGAACATTGTATTGAGATCCAAAAAGAGAGAAGAAGCCATCTAGCTACTAACTATGGATCCGTAGGTCTGAAGTAAACTACTCACACTTCATCGGAGGGGCTTGGATGATGATGTAGAAGCCCTCCGTGATCGATGCCCCCTCTGGCGGAGCTCCAGGATAGGCCCCAAGATGGGATCTCGTGGATACAGAAAGTTGTGGCGGTGGAATTAGGTTTTTGGCTCCGTATCTGGTCGTTTGGGGGTACGTAGGTATATATAGGAGGAAGGAATACGTCGGTGGAGCTTCGAGGGGCCCACGAGGTAGGGGGAGCGCCCTCCACCCTCGTGACCGCCTTGTGGCTTTCTTGACGGAGGGTCCAAGTCGCCTGGGTCTTATCTGATGAGAAAATCGTGTTCCCGAAGGTTTCATTCCGTTTGGACTCCGTTTGATATTATGTTTCTCCGAAACACTGAAATAGGCAAAAAAAACAGCAATTCTGGGCTGGGCCTCCGCTTAATAGGTTAGTCCCAAAAATAATATAGAAGTGGAAAATAAAGCCCAATATAGTCCAAAACAGTAGGTAATATAGCATGGAGCAATCAAAAATTATAGATACGTTGGAGACGTATCAAGCATCCCCAAGCTTAATTCCTGCTCGTCCTCGAGTAGGTAAATGATAAAAACAGAATTTTTGATGCGAAGTGCTACTTGGCATAATTTCAATGTAAATCTTCTTAATTGTGGTATGAATATTCAGATTCAAAAGATTCAAGACAATAGTTCATGTTGACATAAAAATAATAATACTTCAAGCATACTAACAAAGCAATTATGTCTTCTCAAAGTAACATGGCCAAAGAAAGCTATCCCTACAAAATCATATAGTCTGGCTATGCTCTATCTTCACCACACAAAGTATTTAAATCATGCACAACCCCGATGACAAGCCAAGCAATTGTTTCATACTTTTGACATTTTCAAAAAAAATTTGATCTTCACGCAATACATGAGCGTGAGCCATGGATATATCACTATATGTGGAATAGAATGGTGGTTGTGGAGAAGACAAAAAGAGGGGAAGATAGTCTCACATCAACTAGGCGTATCAACGAGCTATGGAGATGCCCATCAATAGATATCAATGTGAGTGAGTAGGGATTGCCATGCAACGGATGCACTAGAGCTATAAGTATATGAAAGCTCAACAAAAGAAACTAAGTGGGTGTGCATCCAACTCGCTTGCTCAGGAAGACCTAGGGCATTTTGAGGAAGCCCATCATTGGAATATACAAGCTAAGTTCTATAATCAAAAATTCCCACTAGTATATGAAAGTGACAGAATGAGAGACTCTCTATCATGAAGATAATGGTGCTACTTTGAAGCAAAAGTGTGGTAAAAGGATAGTAACATTGTCCCTTCTCTCTTTTTCTCTCATTTTTTTGTTTGGGCCTTCTCCCTTTTTTTATGGCCTCTTTTTTCGTCCGGAGTCTCATCCCGACTTGTGGGGGAATCATAGTCTCCATCATCCTTTCCTCACTTGGGACAATGCTCTAAAAATGATGATCATCACACTTTTTATTTTTCTTACAACTCAACAATTACAACTCAATACTTAGAACAAAGTATGACTCTATATGAATGCCTCTGGCGATGTATCGGGATATGCAATGAATCAAGAGTGACATGTATGAAATAATTATAAACGGTGGCTTTGCCACAAATACGATGTCAACTACATGATCATGCTAGCAATATGACAATGATGGAGCGTGTCATAATGAACGAAACGGTGGAAAGTTGCATGGCAATATATCTCGGAATGGCTATGGAAATGCCATGATAGGTAGGTATGGTGGCTGTTTTGAGGAAGGTATTTGGTGGGTGTATGATACCGGTGAAAAGTGCGCGGTATTAGAGAGGCTAGCAATGGTGGAAGGAAGGAAAGTGCGTATAATCCATGGACTCAACATTAGTCATAAAGAACTCATATACTTATTGAAAAAATCTAGAAGTTATCAAAGCAAAGTATTACGCGCATGCTCCTAGGGGGATAGATTGGTAGGAAAAGACCATTGCTCGTCCCCGACTGTCACTCATAAGGAAGACAATCAATAAATAAATCATGCTCCGACTTCATCACATAACGGTTCACCATACATGCATGCTACGGGAATCACAAACTTTAACACAGGCATTTCTCAAATTCACAACTACTCAACTAGCATGACTCTAATATCACTATCCTCATATCTCAAAACAATTATCAGGCATCAATTTTTTTCTTAGTATTCAACGCACTCAAAAGAAACTTTTACAAATCTTGAATACCAAGCATATTATTATTAAGCAAATTACCATGCTATTATGACTCTCAAAATAATCTGAGTGAAGAATGAGAGATCAATAGTTTCTATAAAACAATTCCACCACCGTGCTCTAAAATATATAAGTGAAGCACTAGAGCAAAACTATAAAAATCAAAAGATATAAGTGAAGCACTAGAGTAAAACTATAGAGCTTAAAAGATATAAGTGAAGCACATAGAGTATTCTATCAAATTCCAAATTATGTATGGCTCTATCAAAAGGTGTGTACAGCAAGGATGATTGTGGTAGACTAACAAGCAAAGACTCAAATCACAAAAGACGCTCCAAGCAAAACACATATCATGTGGTGAATAAAAATATAGCTCCAAGTAAAGTTACCGATAGAAGTCGACGAAAGAGGGGATGCCTTCCGGGGCATCCCCAAGCTTTGGCTTTTAGGTGTACTTATATTATCTTGGGGGTGCCATGGGCATCCCCAAGCTTAGGCTCTTGCCACTCCTTGTTCCATAATCCATCAAATCTTTACCCAAAACTTGAAAACTTCACAACACAAAACTTAAAGTAGAAAATCTCGTGAGCTCCGTTAGCGAAAGAAAACAAAAGACCACTTCAAGGTACTGTAATGAACTCATTCTTTATTTATATGGGTGTTATACCTACTGTATTCCAACTTATATATGGTTTATAAACTATTTTAGTAGCCATAGATTCATCAAAATAAGCAAACAACACACGAAAAACAGAATCTGTCAAAAACAGAACAGTCTGTAGTAATCTGTAGCTAGAGCAAGATCTGGAACCCCAAAAATTCTAAAATAAATTTATGGACGTGAGTAATTTATCTATTAATCATCTTCAAAAATAATTAACTAAATAGCACTTTCCAAATAAAAATGACAGCAATTATCGTGAGCGCTAAAGTTTCTGTTTTTTACAGCAAGTTCAACAAGACTTTCCCCAAGTCTTCCCAACGGTTCTACTTGTAACAAACACTAATTAAACACAAAAAAACACAACCAAAACAGAGGCTAAATAATTTATTTATTACTAAACAGGAGCAAAAATCAAGGAATAAAAATAAAATTGGGTTGCCTCCCAACAAGCGCTATCGTTTAACGCCCCTAGCTAGGCATAACAAGCAAGAATAGATCTAGGTATTGCCATCTTTGGTAGGCAATTCTTCAATGAGGCATCTATCTCCCTTAGGAATTTATTTCTTTCTAGTGATTATCAAACTCTTAGGCACAAGATCGAAAAAGTCATTTGTAGCAATTGGTTCCTTAATGATATCAAAAAGATTGGGATGAATACTTATAGATTTAAGATCCGCAGTTTCCTTACTAGATGATTCACCCTTATTTTTAGGAACATACATAAGCTTGGCAATTTTAGTAGGAGGACTTTGAGTATTCTTTACGGAAGAAAAAGCGGTTCCCAAGTTCGTAATGATACCCTCAAGTTTATCGACTCTAGTGGAATCTAGATTTATTTTCTCATTAACTATGGGTTCCTTTTCCTTAATATTTTTCAAAGTCATTCCTACCTTAGATCCATATTGGGTAATTTGATTGTGGATCTTTTTATCTAGATTTTCAATTAATTCAATGGTAGCAACTTTATTTTCAATAATTTCAAGTCTCTGCATAACATGCTCCAAAGTTAACATAGTTCCATTAACCAAAAGAGGTGGTGAGCCAAATAAATCTAACATAGCATTATAAGAATCAAAAGTATGGATACCCAAGAAATTCCCTCTGGTAATGGTATCAAGGATATATCTATACCAAGGACTAGCACCTACATAAAAATTGCGGAGAAGAACTGAAGTAGATTGCTTCCTGGTAGATCTATTTTGAGCATTGCAAATTCTATACCAAGCATCTTTTAGATTTTCTCCCTCCCTTTGTTTAAAATTTAGAACTTCATTCTCGGGAGACAACGGAGAAGATATGAGACTAGCCATGACGACAAGCGAGCAAACAAAAGGCAACTGGGCAAAAAGAGGCTAATAGAGAAAGAGAGGGAGGATAGAGAGAGAGGGCGAATAAAACGGCAAGGGTGAATTGGGGGAGAGGAAAACGAGAGGCAAATGGCAAATAATGTAATGCAGGAGATAGGGATTGTGATGGGTACTTGGTATGTTGACTTTTGCGCAGACTCCCCGGCAACGGCGCCAGAAATTCTTCTTGCTACCTCTTGAGCACTATGTTGGATTTCCCCAAAGAGGAGAGGATGATGCAGCAAAGTAGCGTAAGTATTTCCCTCAGTTTTTAAGAACCAAGGTATCAATCCAGTAGGAGGCTACGCGCGAGTCCCTCGTACCTACACAAAAACAATAGCTCAACGCAACCAACGTGCTTAGGGGTTGTTAATCCCTTCACGGTCACTTACGAAAGTGAGATCTGATAGAGATGATAAATAATATTTTTTGGTATTTTTGGTATAGAGATGCAAAGTAAAAGGCAAAGTAAAAAAGCAAAGCAATAATAAAGTGATGGAGATTGATATGATGAGAAAGAGACCCGGGGGCCATAGGTTGCACTAGTGGCTTCTCTTAAGAGCATAAGTATTCTACGGTGGGTGAACAAATTACTGTTGAGAAATTGACAGAATTGAGCATAGTTATGAGAATATCTAGGTATGATCATGTATATAGGCATCACGTCCGAGACAAGTAGACCGACTCCTGCCTGCATCTACTACTATTACTCCACTCATCGTCCGCTATCCAGCATGCATCTAGAGTATTAAGTTAAAAACAGAGTAACGCCTTAAGCAAGATGACATGATGTAGAGGGATAGTTTCATGCAATATGATAAAAAACCCATCTTGTTATCCTTGATGGCAACAATACAATACGTGCCTTGTTGCCCCTTCTGTCACTGAGAAAGGACACCGCGAGATCGAACCCAAAGCTAAGCACTTCTCCCATGGCAAGAACAACCAATCTAGTAGGCCAAACCAAACTGATAATTCGAAGAGACTTGCAATGATAACCAATCATACATAAAAGAATTCAGAGAAGATTCAAATATTATTCATAGATAGATTGGATCATAAACCCATAATTCATTGGTCTCAACAAACACACCGCAAAAAGAAGATTACATCAAATAGATCTCCACGAGAGAGGGGGTATTGAGATCCAAAAAGAGGGAAGAAGCCATCTAGCTACTAACTATGGACCCGTAGGTGTGAAGTAAACTACTCACACTTCATCAGAGGGGCTTGGATGATGATGTAGAAGCCCTCCGTGATCGATGCCCCCTCCGACGGAGCTCCCGAACAGGCCCCAAGATGGGATCTCGTGGATACAGAAAGTTGCGGCGGTGGAATTAGGTTTTTGGTTCCGTATCTGATCGTTTGGGGGTACGTAGGTATATATAGGAGGAAGGAGTACGTCGGTGGAGCTTCGAGGGGCCCACGAGGCAGGGGGGCGCGCCCTCCACCCTCGTGACCGCCTTGTGGCTTTCTTAATGGAGGGTCCAAGTTTCCTGGGTCTTATCTGATGAGAAGATCACGTTCCCGAAGGTTTCATTCTGTTTGGACTCCGTTTGATATTCTGTTTCTCTGAAACACTGAAATAGGCAAAAAAACAGCAATTCTGGGCTGGGCCTCCGGTTAATAGGTTAGTCCCAAAAATAATATAAAAGTGGAAAATAAAGCCCAATATAGTCCAAAACAGTAGGTAATATAGCATGGAGCAATCAAAAATTATAGATATGTTGGAGACGTATCAACGCTCGGCACGAACACAGTGAGCATCAGCCATGGAGATGGTGAATCAGGAACTGGAGCAAACCGAAAAAGCTGCAGCACACTGATACATCTCCAATGTATCTATAATTTTTGCTTGTTCCATGTTGTTATATTATCATTCTTGGATGTCTTACAATCATTTTATAGCAACTTTATGTCATTTTTGGGACTAACCTATTGACATAGTGCCTAGTGCCAGTTGCTGTTTTTTTGCTTGTTTTTTACTTCATAGAAAATAAGTACCAAACGGAGTCCAAAGGCAACGAAACTTTTTGGAGAATTTTTCTGGGCCAGAAGACATAGGATGGGCGAAAGAAGTACTAGAGGGGTGCCCCGAGGGGGGCACAACCCACCTGGGGGCCCAGGTGCGCCCTAGTGGGTTGTGCCCACCTCGGTGGCCTCCCGCACCGCCTCTTTGCTCTATAAATACCCCAATATTCCAAAAACCCTAGGGGAGTCGACGAAACACAATTCCAGCCGCCACAAGTTCCAGAACCACTAGATCCAATCTAGACACTGATGACCCACAAGTATAGGGGATCTATCGTAGTCCTTTTGATAAGTAAGAGTGTCGAACCTAACGAGGAGCAGAAGGAAATGACAAGCGGATTTCAGCAAGGTATTCTCTGCAAACACTGAAATTATCGGTAACAGATAGTTGTGTGACAAGATAATTCATAACGGGTAACAAGTAATAAAAGTAAACAAGGTGCAACAAGGTGGCCCAATCTTTTTTGTAGCAAAGGACAAGCCTGGACGAACTCTTATATAAAGCAAAACGCTCCCGAGGACACATGGGAATTGTTGTCAAGTTAGTTTTCATCATGCTCATATGATTCACATTCCTTACTTTGGTAATTTGATATGTGGGTGGATCGGTGGTTGGGTGCTGCCCTTCCTTGGACAAGCCTCCCATTTATGATTAACCCCTCTCGCAAGCATCCACAACTACACAAGAAGAATTAAGATAAATCTTGTTGGGGATCGTTGCAGAAATTAAAAAAATTCTACGCATCACCAAGATCAATCTATGGAGCTTACTAGCAACTAGAGGGGAGTGCATCTTCATACCTTTGAAGATCGCGATGCGGAAGCCTTACAAGAACGCGGATGAAGGTGTCGTACTCATAGCGATTCAGATCGCGGTTGATTCCGATCTAAGCACCACCGAACAACGGTGCCTCCGCGTTCAACACACGTGCAGCCCGGTGACGTCTCCCGCGCCTTGATCCAGCAAGGAGAGAGGGAGAGGTTGGGGAAGACTCCGTCTAGCAGCTGCATGACGGCGTGGTGGTGGTGGAGGAGCGTGGCACTCCAGCAGGGCTTCGCCAAGCACTGCAAGAGACGAGGAGGGAGAGGGGTAGGGCTGCGCCAAGAGAGAGGGAGACTCATGTCTCTGGCAGCCCCAAAACCCCCACTATATATAGGGGAAGGGGAGGGGGCGCCGGCCCCCTAGACCCATCTAGAGGGGGGCGTCCCCTTGGGGCGGCAGCGGCCCCCTTAGGGTTTTCAAATAGGGGGGGCGCCCGCCCCCCAGGGGCAACGGCCCCCTAGGGTTTCCAACCCTAGGTGCCTTGGGCCCTTGGGGGGCGCACCAGCCCACTAAGGGGCTGGTTCCCACCCAACTAAAGCCCATTAGGTCCTTTGGGGCAGGTGGACCCTCCCGGTGGACCCCCGGAACCCCTTCGGTGGTCCCGGTACAATACCGATAAACCCCGAAACCTTTCCGGTGGCTGAAACTGGACTTCCCATATATAAATCTTTACCTCCGGACCATTCCGGAACTCCTCGTGACATCCGGGATCTCATCCGGGATTCCGAACAACATTCGGTAACCACGTACATCTATTCCCTATAACCCTAGCATCATCGAACCTTAAGTGTGTAGACCCTACGGGTTCGGGAACTATGCAGACATGACCGAGACATCTCTCCGACCAATAACCAACAGCGGGATCTGGATACCCATGTTGGCTCCCAGATGTTCCACGATGATCTCATCGGATGAACCACGATGTCAAGGATTCAATCAATCCCGTATATGATTCCCTTTGTCTACCGGTATAGCACTTGCCCGAGATTCGATCGTCGGTATACCATTACCTTGTTCAATATCGTTACGGCAAGTCTCTTTACTCATTCCATAACACATCATCCCGTGACCAACCCCTTAGTCACATTGATCCCATTACGATGATGTCTTATCGAGTGGGCCTAGAGATACCTCTCCGTCATACGGAGTGACAAATCCCAGTCTCGATTCGTGCCAACCCAACAGAAGATACCCGTAGTGCACCTTTATAGCCACCCAATTACATTGTGACGTTTGGCACACCCAAAGCATTCCTACGGTATCCAGGAGTTGCACAATCTCATGGTCTAAGGAAAAGATACTTAACATTAGAAAAGCTCTAGCATACGAACTACACGATCTTGTGCTAGGCTTAGGATTGGGTCTTGTCCATCACATCATTCTCCAAATGATGTGATCCCGTTATGAACGACATCCAATGTCCATGGTCAGGAAATCGTAACCATCTATTGATCATCGAGCTAGTCAACTAGAGGCTCACTAGGGACATGTTGTGGTCTATGTATTCGCACATGTATTATGATTTCTGGATAACACAATTATAGCATGAACAATAGACAATTACCATGAACAAGGAAATATAATAATAACCATTTTATTATTGCCTCTAGGGCATATTTCCAACAGTCTCCCACTTGCACTAGAGTCAATATTCTAGTTACATTGTGATGAATCGAACACCCATAGAGTTCTGGTGTTGATCATGTTTTGCTCGTGGAAGAGGTTTAGTCAACAGATCTGCAACATTCAGGTCCATATGCACTTTACAAATCTCTATGTCTCCATCTTGAACATTTTCATGAATGGAGTTGAAGCGACACTTGATATGCCTGGTCTTCTTGTGAAACCTAGGCTCCTTGGCAAGGGTAATAGCTCCAGTGTTGTCACAGAAGAGAGTCATCGGGCCCGACGCATCAGGAATAACTCCTAGGTCGGTAATGAACTCCTTCATCTAGATTGCTTCATGTGTTGCCTCTGAGGCTGCCATGTACTCCGCTTCACATGTAGATCCCGCCACGACACTTTGTTTGCAACTGCACCACCTGACTGCCCCACCATTCAAAATATATATGTATCCGGTTTGTGACTTGGAGTCATTCAGATATGTGTCGAAACTAGCATCGACGTAACCCTTTACGACGAGCTCTTCGTCACCTCCATAAACGAGAAACATATCATTAGTCCTTTTCAGGTACTTCAGGATATTCTTGACCATTGTCCAGTGTTCCATGCCGGGATTACTTTGGTACGTTCCTACCAAACTTATAGCAAGGTTTACATCAGGTCTGGTACACAGCATGGCATACATAATAGACCCTATGGCCGAGGCATAGGGGATCACACTCATCTTTTCTCTATCTTCTGCCGTGGTCGGGCATTGAGCCGTGTTCAATCTCACACCTTGCAATACAGGCAAGAACCCCTTCTTGGACTGATCCATATTGAGCTTCTTCAATATCTTGTCAAGGTACGTGCTTTGTGAAAGACCAATGAGGCGTCTCGATCTATCTCTATAGATCTTGATGCCTAATATGTAAGCAGCTTCTCCAAGGTCCTTCGTTGAAAAACACTTATTCAAGTAGGCCTTTATGCTTTCCAAGAGTTCTATATCATTTCCCATCAATAGTATGTCATCCACATATAATATGAGAAATGCTACAGAGCTCCCACTCACTTTCTTATAAACACAAGCTTCTCCATAAGTCTGTGTAAACCCAAACACTTTGATCATCTCATCAAATCAAATGTTCCAACTCCGAGATGCTTGCACCAGCCCATAGATTGAGCGCAGGAGCTTGCACACCCTGTCAGCATTCTTAGGATCGACAAAACCTTCTGGCTGCATCATATACAGTTCTTCTTAAGGAAACCATTAAGGAATGCCGTTTTGACGTCCATTTGCCATATCTCATAATCATAGAATGCGACATGATTCGGACAGACTTCAGCTTCGCTACGAGTGAGAAGGTCTCATCGTAGTCAACCCCTTGAACTTGTCGATAACCCTTAGCAACAAGCCGAGCCTTATAGATGGTTACATTACTATCCGCATCTATCTTCTTCTTAAAGATCCATTTATTTTCTATGGCTCGCCGATTATCGGGCAAGTCAGTCAAAGTCCATACTTCGTTTTCATACATGGATCCTATCTCGGATTTCATGGCTTCAAGCCATTTGTCGTAATCCGGGCCCGTCATCGCTTCTTCATAGTTCGAAGGTTCACCATTGTCTAACAACATGATTTCCAGGACAGGGTTGTTGTACCACTCTGGTGTGGAACGTGTCCTTGTGGACCTACGAAGTTCAGTAGCAACTTGATCTGAAGTTTCATGATAATCATCATTAACTTCCTCTCTAGTCGGTGCAGGCACCACAGAAACATTTTCTTGAGCTGCGCTACTCTCTAGTTCAAGAGGCAATACTTCATCAAGTTCTACTTTCCTCCCACTTACTTCTTTCAAGAGAAACTCTTTCTCTAGAAAGGATCCACTCTTGCCTTCGGATCTGAGGTAGAAGGTATACCCAATAGTTTCCTTAGGGTATCCTATGAAGATGCATTTTTCCGATTTGGGTTCGAGCTTTTCAGGTTGAAGTTTCTTGACATAAGCATCGCATCCCCAAACTTTCAGAAACGACAACTTAGGTTTCTTCCCAAACCATAATTCATACGGTGTCGTCTTAACCGATTTCGACGGAGCCCTATTTAAAGTGAATGCGGCAGTCTCTAAAGCATAACCCCAAAATGATAGCGGTAGGTCGGTAAGAGACATCATGGATCGCACCATATCCAATAGAGTGGGATTTCTACGTTCGAACACACCATTACGTTGAGGTGTTCCAGGCGGCATGAGTTGTGAAACAATTCCACATTTCCTTAAGTGCGTGCCAAATTCGTGACTCAAATATTCTCCCCCACGATCTGATCATAAGAACTTGATTTTCCTGTCACGTTGATTCTCAACCTCACTCTAAAATTCCTTGAACTTTTCAAAGGTCTCAGACTTGTGTTTCATTAAGTAGACACACCCATATCTACTTAAGTCATCAGTGAGAGTGAGAACATAACGATAACCACCGCGAGCCTCAATGCTCATTGGACCGCACACATCAGTATGTATGATTTCCAATAAGTTGGTTGCTCACTGCATTGTTCCGAAGAACGGAGTCTTGGTCATTTTTCCCATGAGGCATGGTTCACACGTGTCAAATGATTCATAATCAAGAGACTCCAAAAGTCCATCTGCATGGAGTTTCTTCATGTGTTTGACACCAATGTGACCAAGGCGGCAGTGCCACAAGTATGTGGGACTATCATTATCAACCTTACATCTTTTGGCATTCACACTATGAATGTGTGTAACATCACGTTCGAGATTCAATAAGAATAAACCATTGACCAGCGGGGCATGACCATAAAACATATCTCTCATATAAATAGAACAACCATTATTCTCAGATTTAAATGAGTAGCCATCTCGCATTAAACGAGATCCAGATACAATGTTCATGCTTAAAGCTGGTACTAAATAACAATTATTGAGGTTTAAAACTAATCCCGTAGGTAAATGTAGAGGTAGCGTGCCGAAGGCGATCACATCGACCTTGGAACCATTCCCAACGCGCATCGTCACCTCGTCCTTCGCCAGTCTCCGCTTATTCCGCAGCTCCTGTTTTGAGTTACAAATATGAGCAACCGCACCGGTATCAAATACCCAGGAGCTACTACGAGCACTGGTTAGGTACACATCAATAACATGTATATCACATATACCTTTGGTATTGCCGGCCTTCTTATCCGCTAAGTACTTGGGGCAGTTTCGCTTCCAGTGACCATTTCCCTTGCAATAAAAGCACTCAGTCTCAGGCTTGGGTCCATGCTTTGGCTTCTTCCCGGCAACTGGCTTACCGGGCGTGGCAACTCCCTTGCCATCCTTCTTGAAGTTCTTCTTACCCTTGCCTTTCTTGAACTTAGTGGTTTTATTCACCATCAACACTTGATGTTCCTTTTTGATCTCCACCTCCGCTGATTTCAGCATTGAATATACCTCAGGAATGGTCTTTTCCATCCCCTGCATATTGAAGTTCATCACAAAGCTCTTGTAGCTAGGTGGGAGCGACTGAAGGATTCTGTCAATGACCGCATCATCTGGGAGATTAACTCCCAGCTGAGATAAGCGGTTGTGCAACCCAGACATTTTGAGTATGTGCTCGCTGACAGAACTATTCTCCTAAATCTTACAACTGTAGAACTTGTCAGAGACTTCATATCTCTCGACCCGGGCATGAGCTTGGAAAACCATTTTCAGCTCTTGGAACATCTCATATGCTTCGTGCTGCTCAAAACGCTTTTGGAGCCCCGATTCTAAGCTATAAAGCATGCCGCACTGAACCAGGGAGTAATCATCACTACGCGACTGCCAGGCGTTCATAACGTCTTGAGTTGCTGGGAAAACAGGTGCATCACCTAGCGGTGCTTCAAGGACATATGCTTTCTTGGCAGCTATGAGGATAATCCTCAGGTTACGGACCCAGTCCATGTAGTTGCTACCATCGTCTTTCAGCTTGGTTTTCTCTAGGAACGCGTTGAAGTTGAGGGCAACATTAGCGTGGGCCATTTGATCTACAAGACATATTGCAAAGTTTTAGACTATGTTCATGATAATTAAGTTCATCTAATCAAATTATTTAATGAACTCCCACTCAGATAGACATCCCTCTAGTCATCTAAGTGATACATGATCCGAGTTAACTAGGCCGTGTCCGATCATCACGTGAGATGGACTAGTCATCATCGCTAAACATCTTCATGTTGATCGTATCTTCTATACGACTCATGTTCGACCTTTTGGTCTTCCGTGTTCTGAGGCCATGTCTGTACATGCTAGGCTCGTCAAGTCAACCTAAGTGTATTGCGTGTGTAAATTTGACTTACACCCATTGTATGCGAACGTTAGAACCTATCACACCCGATCATCACATGGTGCTTCGGAACAACGGACCTTAGCAACGGTGCACAGTTAGGGGGAACACAATTCTTGATATTTTAATGAGGGGTCATCTTATTTATGCTACCGTCGTTCTAAGCAAATAAGATGTGAAAACATGATAAACATCACATGCAATCAAATAGTGACATGATATGGCCAATATCATTTTGCTCCTTTTGATCTCCATCTTCAGGGCGCCATGATCATCATCGTCACCGGCATGACACCATGATCTCCATCATCGTGTCTTCATGAAGTTGTCTCGCCAACTATTACTTCTACTACTATAGCTAACGGTTAGCAATAAAGTAAAGTAATTACATGGTGTTTTCATTGACACACATGTCATACAATAAATTAAGACAACTCCTATGGCTCCTGCCGGTTGTCATACTCATCGACATGCAAGTCGTGATTCCTATTACAAGAACATGATTAATCTCATACATCACATATATCATTCATCACATCCTTTTGGCCATATCACATCACACGACATATGCTGCAAGAACAAGTTAGACGTCCTCTAATTGTTGTTGCAAATTTTTACGTGGCTGATATAGGTTTCTAGCAAGAACATTTCTTACCTACGCCAAAACCACAATGTGATATGCCAATTTCTATTTACCCTTCAAAAGGACCCTTTTCATCGAATCCGATCCGACTAAAGTGGGAGAGACAGACACCCGCTAGCCACCTTATGCAACTAGTGCATGTCAGTCGGTGGAACCTGTCTCACGTAAGCACACGTGTAAGGTCGGTCCGGGCCGTTTCATCCCACGATGCCGCCGAATCAAGATAAGACTAGTAACGGCAAGTTAATTGGCAAAATCGACGCCCACAACAATTTGTGTTCTACTCGTGCATAGAAACTACGCATAGACCTAGCTCATGATGCCACTGTTGGGGATCATTGCAGAAATTAAAATTTTCTACGCATCACCAAGATCAATCTATGGAGCTTACTAGCAACGAGAGGGGAGTGCACCTTCATACCTTTGAAGATCGCGATGTAGAAGCGTTACAAGAACGCGGATGAAGGTGGCGTACTCGTAGCGATTTAGATCGCGGTTGATTCCGATCTAAGCACCGAATAACGGTGTCTCCGCGTTCAACACACGTGAAGCCCGGTGACGTCTCCCGCACCTTGATCCAGCAAGGAGAGAGGGAGAGGTTGGGGAAGACTCCGTCCAGCAGCAGCACGACGGCGTGGTGGTGGTGGAGGAGCGTGGCACTCCAGCAGGGCTTCGCCAAGCACTGCGAGAGACGAGGAGGGAGAGGGGTAGGGCTGCACCAAGAGAGAGGGAGACTCATGTCTCTGGCAGCCCCAAAACCCCCACTATATATAGGGGAAGGGGAGGGGGCTCCGCCCTCCTAGATCCATCTAGAGGGGGGCAGTGGCCCCCTTAGGGTTTCCAACTAGGGGGCGCCCGCCCCCTGGGGGGCAGCGGCACCCTAGGGTTTCCAACCCTAGGCACCTTGGGCCCTTGGGGGTGCACCAGCCCACTAAGGGGTTGGTTCCCACCCAACTACAACCCATTAGGTCCTTCGGGGCAGGTGGACCCTCCCGGTGGACCCCCGGAACCCCTTCGGTGGTCCTGGTACAATACCGATAAACCCCGAAACCTTTCCGGTGGCTAAAACTGGACTTCCCATATATAAATCTTTACCTCCGGACCATTCTGAAACTCCTCGTGACGTCTGGGATCTCATCCGGGACTCTAAACAACATTCGGTAACCACGTACATCTATTCCCTATAACCCTAGCATCATCGAACCTTAAGTGTGTAGACCCTACGGGTTCGGGAACTATGTAGACATGACCGAGACATCTCTCTGGCCAATAACCAACAGCGGGATCTGGATACCCATGTTGGCTCCCACATGTTCCACGATGATCTCATCGGATGAACCACGATGTCAAGGATTCAATCAATCCCGTATACAATTCCCTTTGTCTACCGGTATAGCACTTGCCTGAGATTCGATCATCGGTATACCAATACCTTATTCAATCTCGTTACGACAAGTCTCTTTACTCATTCTGTAACACATCATCCCGTGACCAACCCCTTAGTCACATTGAGCTCATTACGATGATGTCTTACCGAGTAGGCCCAGAGATACCTCTCTGTCATACGGAGTGACAAATCCCAGTCTCGTTTCGTGCGAACCCAACAGATACTTTCGGTGATACCCGTAGTGCACCTTTATAGCCACCTAGTTACGTTGTGACGTTTGGCACACCCAAAGCATTCATACGGTATCCGGGAGTTGCACAATCTCATGGTCTAAGGAAAAGATACTTGACATTAGAAAAGCTTTAGCATACAAACTACACGATCTTGTGCTAGGCTTAGGATTGGGTCTTGTCCATCACATCATTCTCCTAATGATGTGATCCCGTTATCAACGACATCCAATGTCCATAGTCAGGAAACCATAACCATCTAGTGATCAACGAGCTAGTCAACTAGAGGCTCACTAGGGACATGTTGTGGTCTATGTATTCACACATGTATTACAATTTTCGGATAACACAATTATAGCATGAACAATAGACAATTATCATAAACAAAGAAATATAATAATAACCATTTCATTATTGCCTCTAGGGCATATTTCCAACAAATCTAACCATAGCATGAAACATATGGATCCAAATCAACCCCTTACGAAGCAACGCATAAACTAGGGTTTAAGCTTCTGTCACTCTAGCAACCATCATCTACTTATTACTTCCCAATGCCTTACCTTAGGCCCAAATCATGGTGAAGTGTCATGTAGTCGACGTTCACATAACACCACTAGAGGAAAGACAACATACATCTCATCAAAATATCGAACGAATACCAAATTCACATGATTACTTATAACAAGACTTCTCCCATGTCCTCAGGAACAAACGTAACTACTCACAAAGCATATTCATGATCCAGATTAGAGGAGTATTAATTATCATTAAGGATCTGAAAATATAATCTTCCACTGAATAAACCAACTACCATCAACTACAAGGAGTAATCAACACTACTAGCAACCCACAAGTACCAATCTGAGGTTCTGAGACAAAGATCGGATACAAGAGATGAACTAGGGTTTCAGAGGAGATGGTGCTGGTGAAGATGTTGATGGAGATTGACCCCTTCTCGATGAAAGGATCGTTGGTGATGACGATGGCGATGATTTCCCCCTCCTGGAGGGATGTTTCCCTGGCAGAACAGCTCCGCCGATGCCCTAGACTGGTTCTGCCCAGGTTCCGCCTCAAGAAGGCGGCGCTTTGTCCCGAAAGCTTCCTTCTGATTTTTTTTCAGGTCAAAACACACCATATAGCAGAAGATGGGCGTCGGGGGCCTGCCAGGAGCCCCACAAGGACGGGGGGCGCGCCCAGGGGGTAGGGCACGCCCTCCACCCTTGTGGCTGGCTGGGGGCCCCCTCTGGTACTTTCTCCGCCTAATATTTTTTATATATTCCAAAAATATTCTTCGTGAAGTTTCAGGGCCTTTGGAGTTTCGCAAAATAGGTCTCTAATATTTGCTCCTTTTCTAGTCCAGAATTCCAGCTTCCGGCATTCTCCCTCTTCATGTAAACCTTATAAAATAAGGGAGAAAAGGCATAAGTATTGTGATATAATGTGTAATAAAAACCCATGATGTAATAAATATCCACATAAAATCATGATGCAAAATGGACGTATCAGACACCATCACGGAGGGGTTCATCATCCTCATTGGTGCCTCTCCGATGATGCGTGAGTAGTTCATTGTAAACCTACGGGTCCGTAGGCAGTAGCTAGTGGGAATACTAGTTGTGCATCCAAAATCCTTAAACTCAGTTTTGCCATATGAGTCCACCATACCTACCAATATGCGGTATTTTCGTGTCGTTCTAAGCAAATTTGTATGCGCCATCTCTAATCTTCAAAATAAATTTCCTTTTTGTGTGCTCGTACCGCTCATGAAACGGTAGGGGATGACTGATATTTTTCCATCCTAGATGTGTTATTCTCAAGATGAGTGTTTATTCACTTGTCATTGCACAAGAGTACGGCAATGGTATTAGGGATGCCCAGTCCCGAAATGAAAAATGAATTTACTTTATCTTGTCAAATAATAAATTCCTTGGAAAGTGTTGGTATGGACGATACTTGTGGATTTGGTTAGTCCTGGAATGTGAAAGTATGGTGGAAAAAGGAATAAACTTTAATTTCTGTTTGGGAACCGCCTATGGTATATCTAGCATGGAAAGTATTGGGAACTACTCAATCGTTTTTGTTGAGAGGAAAAGCATGCCACCCAAAATGTTTTATCTCTTAATTTTTTGTTTTGAGCTCTGGCACCTCTACAAATCCCTACTTCCCTCTGTGAAGGGCCTTTCTATTTACTTTATGCAATTTTTATTTTTTCAATCTTAATCTTCTCTTATAAAGCACCAACTAAGGGGCACTATGATCGTACTTGAGCATTAGGTGTAGCTAATATGCGAGTGTGTTTCATGAATGGATCAATGAATGAGCATGATGGGCTAGGCATAACTTGCTTTAGTGTTGATATTTTGAAAGACATGGTTTCTTGTTGATATGCTTGAGTATTGAAATCTTTATGTCAAAACTAGACTATTGCTTTGAACCATATAAAAGTCCATATGTCCATGCTACAAAATAAAAGAATGTGATGAACATGATAGGCAGCATTCCACGTCAAAAAGTCGCACTGGGACAGTGTTCGGCCGATGATAGTTCAGGAATATCAGCGGAATCCAGGCTCAAGGCCAGATCTAAGGCAGGGGCATTCGCAGTGATGGGGTACACCATGCCCGAAGTCAAAGCCTCGGGGTTCGCTGACTCTTCAAGCGGAGCTAAGAACTTTGTTAGAATAAGATCTCCCCGGGAGTCAGCAATGAACTCTAGGCTCCCAAACCCAACCTCCTGGTCGGGGGTGAAACTTCTGACCTGGCCGAGGCGGCCGGTCGGATCGGCGTGCAACACAATCCTGCCAAACGCGAAGATCTGCCTGAGGACGAAAACGTCCCCATTGTAGATGTCGCTGCTGATGGCTAGGCGGGCCATTGATTCTTTGGTGATCTCATAGTAGAACTCTCAATGAAAGCACTAATGTTGGTGTCAAAACCGGCGGATCTCGGGTAGGGGGTCCCGAGCTGTGGGTCTTGGATCGATGGGGAATAGGAAACACATGGACATTATTTACCCTGGTTCAGGCCCTCTCGAAGAGGTAAAACCCTAAGCCATGCTTGATTATATTGATGTGTATACGATGTTTATATAGTTGATCTACCTCGAGATCGGATGAACTAAACCCTAGATGAGTAGGATGGTGGTTCTTCTTCTTGCCTCTACATACTAAACCCTCTGGTTTATATAGACACCGGAGGTACTTAGGATTACACATGGTCGGTTGCCAACAAGGAATAAACATGCCAATCCTTCCATCTTGACTTGGGGACACTCCAAGGCTTCAGAGGTTTTCCTTCTTGAATACAGAGTCGCCTTATAGTTCGGCTTTCCAATAATAGTTGTAGAGCAGCCTACCTGTCCGGCCCATAGGATTACACCGACAGCCCAAGGACCCCATAATCCCAGACGCCCTCACCGTTTAGTTACGAGAGCAGGCCGGCCTTTGGCCTTCCACTCCGTTATTAATGCGATCGACAAGGGGGTATTTTATATCGGGGCTGTGCGGCTACAAAGCTTTGCTGACACATGCGATAACACATCAATGTAGTAGTCCACTTCCCGCATTTCTGAAGCTTAGACGACGCTATCACTTGTTTCAAGAAAAATTGATGGCGTATAAGAGCAAGTACAATAAGGTGACATAAACAGGTTGTAAGACATACCACATCCATTTTTTGCCTAGTTGAGTAGAGAGAACTTTGTGAGAGAAAAAAAGTAAGCCACATATTAAAAACATAGCATACCAGTATAATCAATTATTACATAAATGAGCTATTAAGGTTGACTAAATGCAACGTGGCAACTTCGTATTGTTGGCTATACACCGCTCCTGCTCTAAGCCGGCCGATCAGACCGGAGATCGGTTTCAGGAACGGTGGAACAGAGGACGCCGCTATGGGCACACACCTTCAACTTTTAGTTTGAGTCAATTGCACCGGTGGTGTTAGAACTTGTCGTGAACGGTCACTTTGGTGCTAGAACTTGTGGCATACATCAAACTAGTGTAAAAACTTGGCTTGGGCGTGCAGATACGGTATAAATCGTGTTTGGATATGAAAGCGACCTTGACTAGGCTCACTTGCATGGAGCAGGGTCCCGCTGTCAGCCACCAGATGACATGAGGCCTGTTATTTTACCAAAAAGAAACTCAAATTTTTTTATCCTCACGAACTAGCCCCTGGCACGTGTCAAAATGTTGGCCATATGGGTTCCATGTGTCAGCCACACATAAATTATATAAAAAAATAGCGCGACTGCGAATCGAACCATGTAGGTTTGCTAGCTTCCGCCAATGGTTAACCACGGCTAGACTTTCTTGTTTTGACAGGATACGTCATGTATATATCCTTCACGTCCTATGTGGGCTGCACTTGGTGGGACCCCCATTTTGCAGTGTTATTTTTTATAAAATCTATTTATACTATAATCATGTGTTACAAAAAATATACATAGTAGTAAAATAAATTAAATTATAAAAATGAGCACCTTATATGCATAATATTTTATTAAAACTGTGAACATTTTAAACATATATGAGCATTTATTGAATATATAAAACATAGAAATTCCATTTCATGTTTTGTGAATTATGCAAATTATAATGTGAATACTTTTGTAATCTATAATTCGAATATATGGATGCAATTTTAAATAATAAGTGAATAATTTATAATTTAATTGTTTAGATATATATATATATTATTTATAACATTTGATTATAATTTACATATATTATGTAAACTTAACAAAAGTAATAGTGCAAATGGGCCGCATGAAGTGCATTCCCTTATAATATTTAACAGGATATAAAAAAATTCTTAAAACATGAATCAATCAATATTTTGTGAAAACCCTGAACATTTTTTAACTTATATAAGCATTTACTGAAATATACGGAAAAATATAAAATAAATTTGACATATTTTATTCATATGCATATTATTACATGAATATTTCTGTAATTTAAAATTAATACGTCAATATTTTATAATGTGATTTATTTTATGTATATTACTTATAATATAGTACTAGATTTTACTTATATATATTCTACAGCTTTCTAAAAAAAGAATGCAAAATTGGCTTTATTTGTATTGTTTTACAGTATAAAAACATTTTTATAGTTCATAAATATTATTTTAGATAGATGCATAATTTTAAAATAATACGTGAACTATTTTCTAAAGAATTTCTTCCGTTTTATGTATTATTTATACTGCAAGAATAATTAAACTTTATTTTTATTAGTGAGATTAGAATTTACATACCTTTACGTACTTCTAAAAAGACAAACTCCAGGAGCGACTTTGTTCTACTACATTACAAAGGACTTACGAACTATAGGTGTGATGACGTTGTTGGTGCAGTGGCTATGACCGGTTGTTTCCCACCTATTCCCTCCGTTTCAAATTACTCGTCACAGAAATGAATGTATCTAGAACTAAAATACATCTAAATACATCCATACCTGCGACAAGTAATTTGGAACGGAGGCAGTATATGATAGCAAGTTTGAGTTTTTCTTTCAAATTTCCATATTATACTAACAGGCGGGACGGGCTTTCGACAGAGACAGAAAACATGCCAACACTCCAACATGAGAAGGAGCTCTTATGTGAAAATAAAAAATAAAAATCAAGAATGTTTTCGTGAAAAACAGACACACGCCCTCCTTCCTCCCTTCCTGCCACTGACAGCGGGACCTGCACCATGCATGGGAGCTTCGTATTCAAACGTGATTTGCATCGTATTTGTACGATCGAGCTAAGTTTTTACACCAGTTCGATGTATGCCGTAAGTTCTAGCATCAAAATGATTGTTCACGACAAGTTCTGGCACCATTGGTGTAATTGACTCTTTCAGTTTCTTGGCACTGACAGACACTCAACTCAGTCGCGCTTCTGAGCGAGAACTATTTTTGTCCAAAACATTACAGTCATTTCCCTCGCACACATTTGATTCCAGAAGGAAACAAGGAAGCTCGACAAAAATCAATTACTAATACACAGTACAAATGTCACTTGATCAGTCCTAATGTAACAGAAGCGTATGTACTTCTCTGTACAGACCATCTGAGCTGAACACCGCCGCCGCCGGCGCTCACCTGAAACTGCAGCAAAACCACACTACCACTAGGAATCTCTCGCCGTCGGTCACAAGCAGCAGAGTGGGCACCGGACGAGCCCGTTCTCGTTGCAGTCGGGGCACCGCCGGAAGCTGTCCAGCTCCTCTAGGAACACCTTGCAGCTGCCGGAGCACTCCTCGCACGGCACGAACCGGACGCCGCCGCACCCGGAGCACGCCTCCAGCGCGGCGCCCTTGCCGCCCGCGCTCGGCGGCGCCATCTCGCAGGCCTCCAGCGCCCTGGACAGCTCCCCGGCCTCGTGCAAGCGGCGGACCTCCTCGGCGCCGCCCAGGTGCTCGCCGTCCACGAACACCTGGGGCAGCCTCCCCGCGGAGCCCAGCGAGGCGTGGAGCTCGTCCTTGAACCCGCCGTGCAGCGACAGGTCGCGCTCGTCGATGCGCACGCCGTAGCCGTGGAGGATGGACTTGGTGGCCCAGCAGTCCTCGAACGTCTTGCGGATGCCGCGCAGGCTGGTCAGGTACAGCACCACCTTCCGCTGGCTGTCCGGCGGGGGAGGCAGCTGCGGCTGCGGCGGCTGAGGCGGAGAAGGAGGCGGGGACGTGGGTGTGGGCGTGGGCGTGGGTGGGCGCGCCAACTTGGCGAGCTTCGCGTCGATCCTCTGCTGGAACGCGCTGACCCGCGCGCGCACGATGCCAGGGAACCTCTGGATTTCGCGCTTCTTGACGCACTCGCCGTTGCCCTCGTAGTCCCGCGGCGGCGAAGCCTCGCCGAGCGCCTTGCGGAACTCCGAAATGACTTCCGGATCGAACTCCGGCGACCCCGGCGGCGACTGCTCCCCGCGCTCATCCTCGGCGCCCTCGGCCGCATCGCGCTCCTCGTGCTTGTTGTCGTCGAGGCCCTCCATGAGCTCCCACACATTGATCACCTCGGGCTCGCGGACGGGCGTCTTGGTCGGCGTGCCGACCACCTGCCGCTGCCGCCTCGCCAGCTGCGGCTGCGGGGGCGGCGCCGGCGTGGCGGCCTTGCCCTTGGCCGCGCCGCCGAAGCTGCCGGCGCGCCACTTCATCATCTCCTCGTCCCGGTCCAGGCTGAGCGAGCCGAGCGTGGAGGACTTGAGCGCGACGGTGTGGTGCGCCGCCCCGGCGGCCGCCGGGCCGGAGCGGCTCCGCCCGAAGGACTTCCGGAGGCCGCCCTGCAGCGCGTGCCTGGAGCCCGTGCAGCCCATCCACCGCGTCCCCCACTACCCACTACCCAATCCAGCAACCAATCAAGACCCCGATCAGCGCCACTGCCGCGTCGCCGACCAATCCAACACAGAAGCCACCCAAACGCGCTGGGACAAAGAAGAGATGGACCAGGCCAGAGCAATGCCACCAACCGAGACGAGGGGAACCGGCACCGACTGATCGTGGATCGCGGCCAGCGGGGTGGGAGCTGAGCCTAGGCGATCTCGGCGGCGAGGCGGGGGCGGGGCGAGATCTGAGCAGAGGTGGGGCGCGCGGGCGGGGAGGTGCCTGCGACGGGGGGGAACGGGAGTGGGAAAGGCGAGCGCTTTATGCCGCGGAAGCAAGGAGCGTTCCGGGTCACGGGGTAGGCGCGTTACGCGTATTAACTCGCGCGTTATCTACCGGTTGGGGCCGGGCGGTGGTGGTGGTGGAGTTCCCGGCCGCGTCAGTCAGTCAGTCAGGTCAGGCGATGGAGAGTGGAGGGTGGATGGAATCATTGCCTCGCACGTCTCAGTGAGCAGTGGTGTCTTCGGCGATGGGATGATCGGCTGGAGCTGGGGTTATCCGCGTCGGATCGAGCGACGGAACCTTGGTCCGGCGGCTGAAAATTCGGGGGCCCGTGCATCGGACTCCGGGGCGCACGTTGCGCGGCTGCCTGGGGGCGAGGAACACACGTTTCTTTTTTTTTTCGAATGTTGGTAGTAGTTCTACCAAATTCATTGATCAGAGAAAAAGTTTGATCCAGTTTATGAGGGAAACCGGACCCAAAAATCATACAAACGGTGCCTTTCGGCATACAACAAACACATCTTCACGAGCTACGGGTCCCCCTAATCAGATCCACCTTCAGGACGATGCCCCAAGAGGGAACGCGACGCCAGATAGCGCCGCCATCGTCTGATCTAAACTAGATTAAAGATTTCCCCCGGAGCACGACAGGAAAAGCAAGGTGGGAGCAGCTACATCGATGCCTCCAACGAGGGAGCGACGCCAGAAGGCGCCGCCATCGACGACTCCGGACACAGCCGGAGTACGACTTTCGCCGGCCGTCTCACCTACACAGCTCGAGTCCAGGATCTGATCAGCCTACACATCAAAACACTACCCCTGCCTCCACGGCCAACCGCACCTCCCCGGCAAGCAAGACGTGCTTTCCACCTTGCATCCGCGTCTCCCACTGGACGGAGGATGCAACTCCCGCAGCGGCGCCATTCTTCTCCCATCGAAAGAATGCAATCAAGCAGGACGCCATTCGTCTCCTCGAGGATGCAACGTCTGCCGGCCATTCATCTCCCGACGAAGGATGCAACAACCACCACGACGCCATTCCTCTCCCTCCAGCCATCACCCATCTTGTTCTCTCACCCGCAGCAGCATCAAGCTTTCCGAACCACCATCAGGAGGATGCAACACCGAGCAAGGGTGCCATTCGTCTCCCACCACTTCTCCCGCACGGTTTATGGTCAGCAGCAACGCCGACCCCGTCGCCAGCCAAGCCGCCTCCTGACCCCCAGCCGCCAGATCCGACCGCGTCCAAGCCAGGGGCCGTCCTCCAGGGGGAGCCCGCGTCCTCCAGGGGGAGCCCGCGTCCTCCCGCAGCATCTCACGGCAGCGACGCGCGCGGCCGCGCCGCCATGCTGCCACCAGTGCTCGCAAGCCGCACGGGCCGCGCCGCCCCTGCGCCCACAAGCCGCGCGGGCTATGCCCAGCAACTCCACCGCGCAGCCACGCGCACACGAGCAGCCCGATGGGCGCCCCGCCAGCCGCCTCCATCTCCCCGTCGCGGATGCGCACCGACCAGATCTGGGCCGCGCAGAGCTCCCCGACGCGACACGCCGCCGTCCTCCTCGTCGTGATGCACCGGCAAGGACTAGCGCCCCGCCGCCGCCTTCCTTGGGGCCGGCCCGGACTTTGCCGGTGGGCGCCCTCTGGCGGCGGCGCGGCTGGAGGGAGGAAGGGGGGAGAAGGTGGCGGCGCTAGGTTTTCTCCCCCCGTGTCGCCAGAGCGAGGCGACGCGGGGTTTCTTGCCCGGTCTGAACACACGTTTCTCAGTGCTGATTAGACTGTCAATTCGGTAGTGGACTGACTAGGTACGTACGTTAGTCACCTCAGCGACCTACGATTTTGGATTTTCTTTTTCTTTTTCACGCGCCATCTGTTTCCTGGTCGACGATCGGCGGCCTCGTGAACTGATGATGGCCACTGACGATGTGTGGGTGTGGGTGTGGACTTCACTTCACTTGATGCCGAGATCGCGTGGTACTGAAACTTGCTGCAAAGATGGGATGGCATGGGTGCATGGACCATGTATTGGCAGCGCGCCTCGTAGGTTCGAAACCTGTCCTCGTCGGCGCAATGCCACGGTTCTCTCTTCTCTTTCTCCACAAGGGAGCTCGGCGGTGGTGCGTACGGCACGCATTCCGGGGGGAGAAGGCGTCGGCGTCGGCGTCGGCGGCAGGAAACGTATTGCTACGTGCAGTCCAGAGTCCGGACCAACCGACGCCCACCGGCGACCGAAAGCTCTGCCGCGGAACCGGCCAAAGCTTCTACACAGTCCGGCAGCCGCGACGTCCCTCTCTCTTCAGTCTCATCTACCACTGCTTCAGCGCTTCACTGCCACGACACAGTTTCTTCCGTTTTTACCTTTGAACCGTTCTGCTTCGGTGCACCGACGCCAACTTAGAGCAACTTTAACGGGCGGCTTCGTCCGCCGTCGTTTGTTTGGGTCGACGCGGACAAAAAAATCGATCCAACGTGTCGACCTGAATGGACGTGCGTCCATTTTTTTTTCCTCCTGCCGATCTATTTCTGGCTCTTTTTTGAGCCGTATTTGTGTCGGCGCGGACATGAGACGGACGCGCGCGCGTTTGCCCTCTCTTCTCTCCGGACCCGCTGATTGGTGGCACATTGGCCTCTCCACATCCAACAGCACAGCCTCGCTCGCCTGCCTCATCGTCGACGCCGCCGGCCATTTTTTCCGATAGAAAAGGATACATAGATACTTCTAGCGTACACACATAAAAGAAAAGACTAACTACTCGTCGCTTCCCGACTCCGACTCGGTAATGTCCTTCTCCGACATCTGAATGTAGACGTCAGCATACTGCTCGTCCTCGAAGTCCCCCCCCCCCCCCCCCCGATGTTTCTCGTAGTTTCAGTTTCAATTGAGCGACCTGCTTCCGCGCATGCTTGTCCTCCCGATAGGCGGCTCGCTCTGTTCTCCTCGCCTTCCTCTCCGTTTTTCTTTGCTTATAGAACTGGCGCTCATCGACGATGTCCTGAGGGAAGTGTTCGTGCCACACCACCATGGCTTTCACGTCCATCTCGGTGATGGCAAGGCGACGCTGCCGCCTCCGATGGACATGACGATCTCCGTCGGTGAAAAGCCGCGGGAGAGGCGCGAGATCCTGCGCCCGCTGGCTGGATACGTCGGGAAAATTCATCTCCTGACGAGGCCTCAAGAGGCGCCATGCCGCCTCCTCTGCGGTGTCGAAGGTGCCGAGGATGAGGCGTTTCTCACCAAACCAAATCTCGGAGGAGAAGGCGCCGGAGCGGCGCTCGCGGACTTCGCGAAAATCCGAAACGCCCAGGCGGCGAATCGACATGGTGACGCAGAGGCGACGAAACTTGTGGGGCGAGACGAGTAGGCGGCGAACAGAGTGTGGAGGGAGCGCCTTCTTATAACGAGCGCCGACCGCGGTGCGCGCGCGAACCTTTCCCGCACGCTGGAGCGCCAAAACCAGCGCGCGCTAGGCCGATTTTCCCGCGCGCTGGAGCGCCAAAATCAGGACGACGAGACGGCTGCTAGCATGATCTAAGCACGCGAGGTTATAAAATGAGTCGACGCGTTGGGCGCACTGCCGACCCTAAGCTATAAAAGGGCGGACGTCGGGCGGACGGCCGACCCAAACGAACAAAAAGCGGACAAAAGTGTCGTCCGTTTGGATCGGCCTGTTGGAGTTGCTCGTAGAGAGGCCGAACCTTGACCCGGATAGGTTCACAGTATTCTGATCGAGAAGATCGCGGTGTTGGTTGGTGGTGACCGGTTATAGCTGAAGGAAGACTTTTTTTTCTTTTGAAAACTAGCTGAAGGAAGACTGGGACTGCTGGGGAGGTTCCTTCCGGGAGAGGGGTGTGGTTTTGGCGCGTGGGTGGCATGTCACAAGTCACCTGCCGCGGCCCGTCTCGTCGC
Source organism: Triticum aestivum (assembly GCF_018294505.1). Lineage (NCBI taxonomy): Eukaryota > Viridiplantae > Streptophyta > Magnoliopsida > Poales > Poaceae > Triticum > Triticum aestivum. The sequence continues at coordinate 541,019,671 of NC_057809.1, read as the reverse complement.
CAGGGTCGGTGGTTTGTCCGATTCCCGCTTTTGTTTTGTGCGCTGCGCACGGCACTTCCAGATTAACCACCAAAGCATTTCGCGCGTAGTATTCTTTAGCTCGTGCTCCCGACGCGACGGGCGGCCATATTTTTACTCCCCGGTCAGGGGCAGCTCGCGCCCGGAGTCACCCGCCGAATCCACCGGATTGGAGCTGATCGCGACGGGCGATCGTGACCGTTCGTCTTGTCGCGCAGGCAGGTGGACCTCGACACACGTCAGAGTAAGTTCCATACAGGCTCGCCGAGTGCTGCTGGACACCTGAACTGCAGAGAAGTCGCGTAGGCCGTCGCTTGCCAAGCCACAGTTTCTTCTTCTTCTTCTTCTTCTTCCTCCTCCGTCGGTTCTGAAGTTTCTTCGGCCAACTTGGGAAGCATCACAAACAGGTGAACATGGAAGCAGATCCTCTAATAAATCCGGGCACGAGCGCACGTTCTCCAATGCCAAAACCTCTGTGCCTTCGACAACTGCCAGCTCAACCGGCGCCTCTCGTTCGCAGGAAATCAAAACCGTCGCGATCATCGAATAATTAGGCTGATTGCGATTACTACTAGTAGTAGTAGTAGTACCATTAGTTATGGCACTATTTATCATTGGCGGCTTCCATCCTGAATTTGGAAGGGGAATGATGCCCGCGCCAAAAGGCGACGTCCAAAGTGCACTGGACTGGAGTGGTGGTGCTGCCGGACGTGGCCGGCCGGCCGTGTGGGCGAGCAGACCACTCGCCGCTGGTACAACTCACTCGATCCATCCTGCCGCCTTTCCTTTCTTTCCAGCTCGAGCTGCCGGTTAGACTACGCCTCATCACGCGTAGTGCTGCTTGTGATAACTGCGGCACTCATGGTATCGATACCGGGGGCGTCTTTTTGCCGGATCGGTGGCCGGAGATCGCCTTTTGTGTTCGGCTCTTTTCCGGGCGGGCCTGGGCACACGCTTGAAGTCCAAGGAAGGCTTTGGTCGGTGGTGGTTTCGCGGTGAATGTCACCGACGTGGTATTTTTTTAGGAGAATCTGTGGAAGGACGATCACGATGATGGTTCATTCTGCCGGAATCGCCCACGCGAGCTTGCATGGGCCGGCCCATCACAAGGCACCGGGATCTGGGTTTTTTCTTCTTCTGTTTCTGCTTTTTTTCTTTTGTTGTTTGGGCCTTTTTCCAGGTTTTCTGCCTCACCATTTTCTTTGTCTTTTCTTATTTTCTTTCCCCGTTTCCTTTTTGTTTTATGTATACAAATACATTTTTAAAGTAATAGGCAAATATTTTCATAAAACATGTGAAAACTTTTTTTACGAGAAACTTCCAATCTATTAGTCAACTGTCATGGCAGTACAAAGGCCACTAAAATAATAAAAATTACATCCAGGTCAATTCTTCACCTAGTGACGACTACAAGCACTGAAACAAGCTGAAGGTGCGTCACCGTCATCGCCCCTCCTTCATCGGGGGCGGGCAAAATTCGTTGTAGTAGACAGTCCGGAAGTCGACGTACTAAGATCCCATAGGACCAAAACACCAGAACAGCAACCGTCGCCGATGAAGAGAAGCATAGATCAGAAGAATCCAACCTGTAAACACACAACGTAGACGCAACAAGACTGGATCCATGGAGATCCACCGAAGACCAACACCGACCGAATCCCACAAGATCCGCCAAATATGCACCTCCACACGCCTTCCGACAACGTTGTACGCACCACCGAAACAAGGACTAGACGGAGAGGACCTTATTCCAATGATAGGGAGCTGCCATCGTCTCGCCTCTCCGAGTAGGACACAAACCCTAATCAACTCCAAAAAAAAGACCTAAAAACATAGCATAAGCCCTCCGATCGATGAGGGCTGAGGTCCATCGTGCCTCCATGGCCCTAAGGCCACCGAAGACAAAGCAAATCAACAGCAGCACCGGCGGGAGGCGAGAAGACCCTCGTCCTCGGTGGAGTTTCTCATGAGGAGAGCTAGATGCAACATGGGAAAACTTAAATGCCACCTCCACCTCCTAATTAACGCCTAGGGGGCATTTCCTATTCCGCATGTAGTTCAGGGATCAACAACCAAAGCGCACCCATCGCGCGCGGTACCGGGACAATCCACACACATGCTTATCTGTTCTATTTCTCTATCTTCTAACCAGTTTTCGGAGGTTCTAGAGAGTTCAATGGTACAACATTTTCTTTTTCTGGCTTTCTTGGCACCGATTTCATTGAGATCTTTTCATTTTATGCCTTTTATTATTAATATTTTCTGTTTCTATTTTTGAATTCATAAAGATTTTTCTGAATTTATGAAGATTTTTAAACTTCAAACATTTTTAATATTCTTGAGCAACTTTACAAATTGTGCATATTTTTAAAAATTCACAAACATTTTCTACCTCGAGAATATTTATTTTCATCTCGTATTTTTTTGAATTCATGAATATTTTTTGGAACTGCAAACAATTTTTGAATTCCTGAACGCTTTTTGAACTTGCGAATGTTTTTTGAATTCGTGAATGTTCTTTTAATCCAGAATTTTTTCAAATTCACAAAAAATTCAAATTAAAAATAACTTCTTATTAAAATGTGAATTTACAATATGTTCATGATTTAAAAAAAAATTCACTAATGTTAATAAATGTTCAGGATTTCACAAGATATTTTTAGATTTGAAAAAAGTACGAATTTAAAACGAAAAGTAAAACAAAACCACAAATAAAATAGGCAAAAGGAAAAAAAGGAAAAAAAAAGCGGTCCATGGAAGGTTCGAACCTTCCTTCCCAAAACAAATGAGAAGATAGAGAAAAAAATAAGTGGGCAGGCTCATTACCGCATACAGAGGGTGCAATTTTGGTTCCCTACCCTTGACTCACATGTGGAATAGGGTTTGCCGGTCGCTTGGCATTTGCATGTGTGTTATTGTTAGCAACTTATGTTTAGATTGTCTTATCTTTGAGAACCTAGTCTAGGAGGTAGTTTACGAGTTTACATGTGTTATACTCACTCCGTTTAAAAATATTTAAAGTTTCAGGTTTGTCCTAAGTTAAACTTGTATAAGTTTGATCAATTTTATAGAAAAAGTTTATCTAATATCTACCCTTAAACACTTTTCAAAGTTACAATTTCTAATATATAGTATAAAAGTTTATGCTATGACGATTCTAATGAAGCTAATTTGGTGTTGTAAATATTGGTATATTTTTCTATAAACTTGGTCAAACCTCTTTTGTTTTTACTTAGTACAAAACCTAGAACTTCAAACATTTTAGAACGAAGAAAGTAGATTCAGCTACTTCGGTTTGGACTGTTATATCTAACAGAGTCCACTTTGAGTTCAGGAGGAAGCTTGGGATTTTCAGATGGGGCTTCCACAACAGGATATTGCTTATGATGTGCCTCAGTTGAGACAGGGATTTATGTTCACAACGCTGAGAGACTTAACTTTTTTTTTTGAAAAGGGACGCTTTATCTTACAGCCGGCATTTACATAACTAAGACGCACACAGCCAAACAAGATCCTCTCTCACACACAAAAAAAGACCAAATACAAAGAGACCCGTAGAGTTCGTATAACGCCTAAAGCGTAGGGGGGCCAATTCTAAGATCATGCTGCCACCCATGTTGGGTAAAAATATCCCTCGCCGTAGCCTTTAATCGTGTACACACCTCCGTAAACAGGCCTTGATTCTTCACACATTGTAGAGAGGACCATAAATGAAGAGTCTTGGCACATCTGTAGATAACCTGCATCAGAGAAGTACTTTTATCATTAAAAATCTTATCATTTCTACATAGCCAAAGCGACCAAATAACGGCAAGCGCTCCCACCCTGAGGAGTGTTCTAAACCTGTTATCAATCCCATGTAACCAGTTGCGAAATGCATTAACAACACTACAAGGAGGACACAAGCCAGAAACTATTTGGATGACTGGCCATATAAAACGAGCCAATTTGCAATGGAAGAATAAATTTTTTATTGTCTCATCATGGTGACAAAAGACACATTGCGTACTTTCATGCCAATTCCTCTTAATAAGGTTATCTTTAGTAAAAATGACTCCGCGACGAATATACCATGCAAAGAATTTATTCTTAAGAGGTATCTTCATCTTCCAGATCTTCTTATTATTATCAACTCACACATCAGACTGGATTAACGCTGTATACATCGACTCCACTGAGAATTGTCCATTCCTATGGAGGTTCCAACGAAAAACGTCAGACCCATGTGACAAATGCACAGTGGACAACCGCTGGAGCAGGATGTTTCATGATTGGAGTCGAACGCCACATTTGGCGGAAATGATTTCAGTACCGTGGCGATTGTATCACCCTTATGGCGCACAATGTTGTATAGAGCCGGATATTGTTCCCGGAGTGTGGCATCTCCTAGCCACTTGTCCTCTCAGAATCTAATTTTCGAGCCATCCTTAATTGAGAAAGATCGATAGCAGAAGAAATATTTCTTCTTAGCTATTAGACCTGCCCAAAAGTGGAAATCCGCAGACTTTCAGTATACTTGAGATACCGCCTTGAAACCTACGCATTTTCTCCTTAAGAGTGTTTGCCATGCACTATCTTCCGTCAGTAATTTAAACAATCATTTGCCGAGGAGAGAGAGACTTAATGCAGATTTCACACATGTACTCCCTCCGTTCCAAAATAGATGACTTAACTTTATATTAACTTTAAAGTTGAGCCATCTATTTTGGAACGGAGGGAGTATATATATGACATGCCCTTCTCCTCTTTTATTTTGCAAGAACTTTTGTAGAACTTCTATTCACTAAATGTTATTTCTCCACTCATCTTTGATACTCGTGTTGTCCTATTTACGTGTTGCTCCTGTGGCTAGCTAAAACGTATCGAAGAGGTTACTCATAGCAGACTGTACTGACACTGCATCTCAGCACCTCAACACGTTGACCGAACAACGAAATTCTCGGTCCTGTAGAAATAAACAAAGTTGAACTTTATACATCTCAGATTGCATAGCAGGTCCAGATGTAACCTGGAAGCTGAACTACTTTATGATAGAGTTGAACTGCTAAAGTGCATTTCCTCAATCCTTATTACCAAAACTACAGGCACATCTCGCTCACCTCATGTTTTTTCTCACGCAACACAACAAAAAGTTAGCAGCAAAAGACAAGCCTGATATCACCGGCGCGGCGAAGCGTGCCTATCAAGTATCACCCTAATAATAAGAGGAAAAGGAAAGCCAAATTAAGTTTTTGTACTAGCTTCGAAAGCTACTGTCTCTGCATCCTGAGCTCCTTGTGGAAGTCCCCGATGAACCTCTCCGTGTTGGCAAACAGCTCCTGCCGAGTCATTTCCACGTCGAGTTTACGGTCTTCCTGCTGCTCTTCGCATGCCTTGTCCTCTCCGCTGGCTCGGCTACCGTTCAGCGCACTGAGGAAGAAGATGCTCGCCGCCGACGGGCACTTCTTCATCAGCATCGTCAGCACCACCTTCTTGGTCTTGGTCTTCAGGTCAACTATGTTACTTGCTCCAATGGCAGGTACCGCATGATCATCTGCAACCGCCGTCTGGTCGTTGGGATAGACTGATCTGGCCCTCTGAAACGGTGAAGCCGCGATACTGACAGGCGTGACATCCTGACCAGTCCGCGAAGACCGGTGCCGGTCTTCGTCGGCGTCGGAAGAGGTCATGGTGCTGCCGCGGCGCAGGAGGCCGGCTTGGATGCCCAGCGCGAGGACGATGGCGTTGAAGAGGAGGTAGCAATAGGGGACCCTGAGGAAGGCAGGCACCAGCAGCACGAGAAGGAAGAGAATGAGGAGGGAGCCTAGCTTGGCCACCTGGGGGAGCAGTAGTGCTGCCGGGAGCTTGAGCCCCATTAATCGACCAGCTTTGCCGACTTGCCAATATAGCTGGTGGTTCAGTGTGCCTGTATTGTTTGGAGCAACGGTACCATCGGCCTAGCCCCCTGGCCATGCATATATAGGCAACATCGGATATCTATTGCTGGTTAAGAAAATGAAATATATCTGCCACTCACGTAGAGAAACATATCTAGCTCCCTGGCCAAGTATGTATAGACAAAAATCGAGATCGACTACATGCAAGTTGGCTGAAAAAAGATTTGGTGGAAGTCGATCTTTTGCCCTAACTTCTTCGTCCTGCTGTCATCGTCTCTCTTCCTCCTGCCCCTCCTCTTCCTACCCAACGTCGGCCGGGCCGTCTGCCTCCGCCACCTTCATTGCCTTGCCGCTGCCCCCGCCATTCCTCTAGGTTCAGACTCTTCTCCGGCGTCGGTGACCCCCCCTCCCCACCCGCCATCCGCACCATCAACTTCCGAGTGTCCTCCACCGGTGACGCCGTGGCCAACCAGGTCGTCCTTGACTACAAGTTACATTCTCGCTAACTTGCAATTAAATAGCAAATGAGAGAAAAATCTCATGTCTAAATTGTGGGCTATGCCATTTAGCCATGCTTTGCTCATAAGCTATAAGTAGAATTAGTACTCTAGTAAGTGCCACAGTCAGGTACGAACACATGTGTCAACTCTGAACATTTTTTATGATAAGTTTAGTGACGCAAGGATGGTAACTTTCATGCTTCAATCTGACAGAAACTTGCCGTGTGTCACTGGAACTTGACATCCTTGCGTGGCTTAAATTGCCATCGAAAAACGTCACGACCGGAGTGTCACGGAACTGACGTGTGGCACTTATCATTTGGCTAGAATTATAGAGAAGCTAAGCCTCATTAAGAGTTTTTGTTTAAATCATGAAAAAAATAAGCATACAACATCAGACATCATATATGATATATCACATATTTACATAGACATGTTCAGTCAGAAAGAAAAAAAAACTTTGCACGATTACTTCATATATATAACAAAAACAAAAAGGAAGAATAAGACAAATGTACAGATTTGTAGATCTCACTTAGGTCCCTCCTCTGACCTCAGCGGTCACCACATCTATTTTAGTGAGGAATGAATATAATAGGATTGTTGTACGTTGCGAGCCGTCTTATTTCTCCGTGGGATATAAATATGGTCCGCTACAACATGATTTCAAAAAGTCTAGATTTTACTTTTGCCACAGTAGTTTAGCCTCCAAATTTAAGGGTGTAGCAGAAATTAGTAAGGTATTAGCGTTCATTTTCAATTTAACATTAAAAGTATTTAGCTTCAGTGGTTGTGCTCTCTATGAGCTATAACGGCGCTATAGCCGCTACTGAAAACTTTGCATAAACAGATGTTTTATATTGCTGACGAAGAAAAAGAAACATATTGTATCTGCCACTAAAGTAGATAAACTAAAAAATACGGTTGTTGGTGCAGCGTGGGGATCATGCATTTGTAGTAAGTACCTACCGGTTGCTCCTTTAAACTAAATTAATTAATGAGAAAAATCAAGCGTCGGCGAAACATCAAAGCTGATGATCAAGTATGACTGCATGCCCGGGTAGTGCACCCGCACATACTACATACATGCCGCAGGGCAGATTGATAAGGCTGATTATAATGGGAGTAGCATAAGTAGTACTCCCTCCGTTCCTAAATATTTGTCTTTCTAGATATTTCAAATGACTATTACATACGGATGTATGTAGACATATTTTAGAGTGTAGATTCACTCATTTTGCTTCGTATGTAGTCACTTGTTGAAATGCCTAGAAAGACAAGTATATTTAGGAACGGAGGGAGTATCATGCATGTCAACTAGGCAAATTTAATGAGGTGTCATATGATTAAATGAACAAAAAAGGGTTGAATATTATATCATGATATCGTATCATATTAAATAATATGCTACTATGTGTCATGCATGCTAATAAATAAAGTCATCTATGATATTAACATATAATATTATGCACTACGAATGTAGTATCATACAATAGTATCATATACATGAAACTATTATATAATACTTGCCATTACGACCAGCCTAAGGATTTACATACTCATTCGTGAGTGTTATTAATGTTATTATACAGGAAAAAGTGCTCCCTCCCTTGTTTTAGATTCGTCAAGGTAGAGATGTATATATAATATACACGTTTCAGGGTGAAATTGGATGCATCGAATGAATTAGCGTGCTGGGCGGTGCTACAGTTGTCACATAGAAGAGCTTGTCAGGTCAAAATCACAACGCGCAGACACACAGGCTGAGGACAAGTCATATCGGCTTGTCGGCCAAGGTTTTGAATCGATCACTATATTTCAGGTAAAGGCGATTATATTTTGAAAGCAATTACGGCTGCGTCATGGCGCCCTGAACAGGGGAAGTGCACGCCAGTGCGCATGGATCCTGTTGAAATACATGTGTATTCCTATACGTGCACATATCTTCTTGTTTAGAGCAAGATTAATAATATAGCCAGCAGTTGGGTCATCTACTTTGTTGAAGTCTAATGTCGTCCAAATTTTATTTTAAGTGACTAACCAAACAAAAAAAAATGCATTTGGGCGGCGACCACACCTTCCAGACCATGGCTTGCAAATTACAGCGGGCAAGTCCAACGATTTGGCCTTGGAGGCCGGCAATGTGGTGTAATTTCCTCCATTAATGAGCTTTCATATAATAAAAATTTGGGCTCCAGGTTGTCTGTTGACAATGACCAACTTTTTCCAAAGAGTGGCGAATTGCTGCATGAGCACAAGCATCACCCTGTGTTAAGTATTGATGTGATTAATTCAAGCATTATCCCTCAAAGCCTTTTGTCCACTATGGTCCCCTTTTTTGAGGAAAACCTTTTTTTTGTGGTGCAATGTCTTTGGGCCTTATCCCCTCCAACCAAGATGGCTCCCAAAATTTCGCAGTTGTACCATTACCAATTGTAATCTTAGTGGACGCCGCAAAGAGGTCCCAACCCCATTGTTGCATAGTGTCCCCGTGTTGTACAATGCTCTCGGAAGGTCATCCCATTCTAGCCATAACCATCTTAAACACATTGCAAAAGCGAAATACCCAAGGTTAAGAATTCCCAGACCTCCAAGCTCCTTGGGCCTAATATGCCTAAGTTAGTGATGTCCTCGACGCCATCTTTCTTGTGGATGAGAGCAAGATTAGTCGAGTTTAGCCAGTGAATTTTTTTCGTGTGGAGGCCCGAGAAGTTATTGATCACAAGCATGATGCCATCTTTGATAATATCCCAATATTCTTTGCAGAATTTCCCGGTGAATTCGTCAGGCCCGTGAGCCTTGTCACTAGGGAGGGCAAAAATCGCAGCCTTGATCTCCTCCATGATGGGGTCCCCAAGATGGGATAGGTCATGGTCGGCAGCAGGAATGGAAGCCCAATTGACGCTCTTAGCGCGTGGGTTGCTCTTTTTCATCATAGCTGAGAAGTGAGCATGGATAATGGCCTTCTTGTAGTCGTGATCCGTTACCCCGCCACTCCCATGCTTAAGGCGGTGAATTAGGATTTTCCACCGAATTCCATTGATCTTCGAGTGAAAATAGCGGGTGTTGGCATCTCCCTCTTTAATGTTAGTGACCCTAGAGCTTGGTATTTTCCTAGCGCTTTCCATGACCACAAGTCCAACCACCCGCATTTTGAGTCTCTTTCTCAAATCTATCACCTCACAACTTAACTCTCTGTTTTCCTGGGCCCCATTCAAATGAGGAATGATTCCAGGGCCATATGTAGCTGAATTTTGGAATTGGATAAGATCGACTTACTCCAAATCTTAAACTCGTGTCTAGTAGCTTTTAGTGTGTGAAAGAGGCATTCATAGGGTTCAGTGTGCACAGAAGGTTCTTTCCAGACGTCATGGAAAAGTTGACGTAAATCGGGCATGTTCATCCATAAATTTTTGAAGTGAAAGGACTTATGCTGCCTAGGACCATCATTATTAGCCAAAATGAGAGCAACAGTCTAACAGTGATGAGGATAGTGCATGAAGGATGTGCTTGTCAAAGGTAATGTCTTATTCCTCATTGTAGAAAAAGGCATCCAACTTGGACATGGTTAGGTTGTTTTTCTCATTGCTCCAGTGTACTGTCAATCCTGAATATGAATCTCTTTAAGCTCGCAAAAGTCGAGGGCATTTCAAAACCGGACGATGCGGCTACGATTTGCATTGGTTCGATTCTTGTCCCTAGCGCGGTAGGTTGAAAGTCACCCGTGGCAAGCCTTTTGTCACCAAGGGGAGGTTTTTCATTCTTGAGCTCTTGGAAGAAAACATACTTTTGGTCACTTATAATCGGGCCATAGACCGTGGTTATCTTCAAGGTGGTGTCGAATCAAGCCGTGGTGATCTTGGCTAAGAGGGTGAAGGCGCCAAAGTGCCCATCTTCCACACGGACATGGTCTTCATCCCAGAGCATGATGATCCCACAACGCATTCCAATTGCCGAACATGGGTAAAGCCATTCAGTCTGTACCCCTAAGGGGAAGGCAACAATCATGGCATCGACTACTTGGAACATGGATTCTTAAATAGGGGAAGGCAACAATCATGGCATCGACTACTTGGAACATGGATTCTTAAATACCTGCGATATGACACGTTGAAGTTACAATTGTTTCATTGACACTAGATCTCCTATTTGGACAATTGAGTCCATGCACATTCTAGTTCAGCAAACTAAGATTGATACTACTCACTAGGGAAACTAATTGACCTCTTACAACGAGTAGCACATCTCCAGCATGGAACATCAAGGCCTCGCTAGAGCATGAGCAAGTAGTAGTGCATGATGTCTACTACACAACCTTTTTCTTGTAGACGTTGTTGGGCCTCCAAGTGCGGAGATTTGTAGGACAGTAGCAAATTTCCCTCAAGTGGATGACCTAAGGTTTATCAATATGTAGGAGGCGTAGGATGAAGATGGTCTCTTTCAAGCAACCCTGCAACCAAATAACAAAGAGTCTCTTGTGTCCCCAACACACCCAATACAATGGTAAATTGTATAGGTGCACTAGTTCGGCGAAGAGATGGTGATACAAGTGCAATATGGATGATAGATAAAGGTTTTTGTAATATGAAAATATAAAAACAGCAAGATAACTAATGATAAAAGTGAGCACAAACGGTATTGCAATGCGTTGAAACAAGGCCTAGGGTTCATACTTTCACTAGTGCAAGTCCTTTCAACAATAATAACATAATTGGATCATATAACTATCCCTCAACATGCAACAAAGAGTCACTCCAAAGTCAGTAATAGCGGAGAACAAATGAAGAGATTATGGTAGGGTACGAAACCACCTCAAAGTTATCCTTTCTGATCGATCTATTCAAGAGTCCGTAGTAAAATAACACGAAGCTATTCTTTCCGTTCAATCTATCCTAGAGTTCGTACTAGAATAACACCTTAAGACACAAATTAACCAAAACCCTAATGTCACCTAGATACTCCAATGCCACCTCAAGTATCCGTGGGTATGATTATATGATGTGCATCACACAATCTCAGATTCATCTATTCAAACCAACACAAAGGTACTTCAAAGAGTGCCCCAAAGTTTCTACCGGAGAGTCAAGACGAAAACGTGTGCCAACCCCTATGCATAGGTTCATGGGCGGAACCCGCAAGTTGATCACCAAAACATACATCAAGTGGATCAATAGAATACCCCATTGTCACCATGGGTATCCCACGCAAGACATACATCAAGTGTTCTCAAATCCTTAAAGACTCAATCCGATAAGATAACTTCAAAGGGAAAACTCAATCCATTACAAGAGAGTAGAGGGGGAGAAACATCATAACATCCAACTATAATAGCAAAGCTCGCGATACATCAAGACCGTAACACCTCAAGAACACGAGAGAGAGAAATCAAACACATAGCTACTGGTACATACCCTCAGCCCCGAGGGAGAACTACTCCCTCCTCGTCATGGAGAGTGTCGGAGTAATGGGCCACGGGTAGCCTAACCCGAGTCTCGAAACCTTTCAAGACATTGGGCCGGCTGCACCCCTCAAGACGTCAAGATGAAGCGTCGCCTTCTGGTGGCCGGCTGGCTGAACGGCCGACTGCCAGAAGGCGGCCATGCTCAGAAAGGCGGCTCCAAGACAGGCCGACTCCTGGCAGGCGGCCTCCAGAGAGGCCGGCTCCCAGCAGTCGTTCCACAATGCCCTCAAAGTCTGCACCCCCATTAAAGAAGACATGACAGGGTGAGGCAACAATGTAGCCCATCCCCCCAAATTCGAGGCCGGGCGTGGCCACAGTGCCTCGTGCCAGCGGAGATCTCCACTCGGCGTGGCACTGTTACCACTTCGCCCTCGATGTCACTCCTGACAGGCAAAGCCCTGCTCCCATGACCGCCTGTCGGTACGACCCAAGGACGGTAGGCCCTACCGGTCAGCGAGAGCCCGGAGGACAGCGGGAGCCACATCAGTCGGATCCGAGGGAGGCTGGCTCTCCACAGCCGGCCTAATCCTTCCTTAGGGGCCCACGCACCATTAACCAGATAAGATGCAGAGTGGCTACAGTGATCTCCCACCAGGCGGCGGGACTAAAGCCACGCCTCCCCGACTAAGCACGCGTCATTAGCAGCACGGCTACAGTAATCCATAGCCGGCAGGACCCGCGAGCGGTGGAGGCAGCCTGTCGGCTCCGTACCAGACCAGGCGGCGGGGCCCACCAGGCGGCGGGCCCCAACAGTCAGTGGAGAAGCCGACGACCAGAGAGATTGACATCCAGGCCCTACGCCTGGCCGGATTACCATTGTACCCCTGGGGGGTAGGCCTATATAAACCCCTCAGGGCACCCATGCAAAGGGTTCCCACCCTGTTAGGACTAGATTCATACCTAGGGGAGGAGAGAGCGATGTTGGGGATCGTAGCAGAAATTTAAAATTTTCTACGCATCACCAAGATCAATCTATGGAGTAATCTAGCAACGAGGGGAAGGAGAGTGCATCTACATACCCTTGTAGATCACTAAGCGGAAGCGTTCAAGTGAACGGGGTTGATGGAGTCGCACTCGTCGTGATCCAAATCACCGATGATCCTAGCGCCGAACGGATGGCACCTCCGCGTTCAACACACGTACGGAACGGAGATGTCTCCCACGCCTTGATCCAGCAAGGAGGAGGGAGAGGTTGAGGAAGAGAGTCCAACAGCAGCACGATGGCGTGGTGGTGATGGAGTGGCAGTTCTCCGGCAGGGCTTCGCCAAGCTCACGCGGAGGAGGAGAGGTATTGGAGGGGAGGGGCTGCGCCAGGTTCTAAGGGTGTGGCCGCCCTCCCACCCCTCCACTATTTATAGGTGGGGAGAGAGGGGGGCCCCCTAGATCCCATCTAGGGTTGGGGGCGGCGGCCAAGGGGGGGAGGAGTGCCAAGTGGAGGCCCCCCTTAGGGTTTCCCCTCTCCCATGCGCATGGGCCTTGGGGGGGCTGGTGCCCTTGGCCCATTAAGGTTAGGGCGCCCCCTACAGCCCATGCTGCTGTATTGGACGTGGTGGAACATTTTCCGGACCTCCGGACCCCTCCGGAATCCTCCTGAACCTTTCGGAAGCTTCCCGGTACAATACCGGAAAAAACCAAACTTTTCCCGGAACCCGAACAACAACTTTCCATATATAAATCTTTACCTCCGGACCATTCCGGAACTCCTCGTGACGTCCGGGATCTCATCCGGGACTCCGAACAACATTCGGTAATCACATACAAGTCTTCCTAATAACCCTAGCGTCATCGAACCTTAAGTGTGTAGACCCTACGGGTTCGGGAACCATGCAGACATGACCGAGACAACTCTCCGGCCAATAACCAACAGCGGGATCTGGATACCCATGTTGGCTCCCACATGTTCCACGATGATCTCATCGGATGAACCACGATGTCGAGGATTCAATCAATCCCGTATTCAATTCCCTTTGTCCAGCGGTATTGTACTTGCCCGAGATTCGATCGTCGGTATCCCGATACCTTGTTCAATCTCGTTACCGGCAAGTCTCTTTACTCGTTCCGTAACACATCATCCCGTGATCAACTCCTTGGTCACATTGTGCACATTATGATGATGTCCTACCGAGTGGGCCCAGAGATACCTCTCCGTTTACACGGAGTGACAAATCCCAGTCTCGATTCGTGCCAACCCAACAGACACTTTCGGAGATACCTGTAGTGTACCTTTATAGCCACCCAGTTACGTTGTGACGTTTGGCACACCCAAAGCACTCCTACGGTATCCGGGAGTTGCACAATCTCATGGTCTAAGGAAATGATACTTGACATTAGAAAAGCTTTAGCATACGAACTACACGATCTTTGTGCTAGGCTTAGGATTGGGTCTTGTCCATCACATCATTCTCCTAATGATGTGATCCCGTTATCAACGACATCCAATGTCCATGGTCAGGAAACCGTAACCATCTATTGATCAACGAGCTAGTCAACTAGAGGCTTACTAGGGACATGGTGTTGTCTATGTATCCACACATGTATCTGAGTTTCCTATCAATACAATTCTAGCATGGATAATAAACGATTATCATGAACAATGAAATATAATAATAACCAATTTATTATTGCCTCTAGGGCATATTTCCAACAGTCTCCCACTTGCACTAGAGTCAATAATCTAGTTCACATCGCCATGTGATTAACACTCACAGGTCACATCGCCATGTGACCAACATCCAAGAGTCTACTAGACTCAATGATCTAGTTCACATCACTATGTGATAAACACTCAAAGAGTTCTGGGTTTGATCATGTTATGCTTGTGAGAGAGGTTGTAGTCAACGGGTCTTGCCATATTCAGATCCCTATGTATTTCGCAAAACTTTATATCGTAGATGCTGCTACCACGTTCCACTTGGAGCTATTCCAAATTATTGCTCCATTATACGTATCCGGTATCTCTACTCAGAGCTATCCGGATAGGTGTTAAGCTTGCATCGACGTAACTCTTTATGTCGAACTCTTTATCACCTCCATAACCGAGAAAACATTTCCTTATTCCTCTAAGGATAATTTTGACTGCTATCTGGTGATCCACTCCTAGATCACCTTTGTACCCTCTTGCCAGACATGTGGCAAGGCACACATCAGGTGCGGTACTTCAGCATGGCATACCGTATAGAGCCTATGACAAGAGCATAGGGGACGACCTTCGTCCTTCCTCTTTCTTCTGCCGTGGTCAAGCTCTGAGTCTTACTCAACTTCACACCTTACAACTCAGGTAAGAACCCCTTCTTTGACTGATCTATTTTGAACTCCTTCAAAAACATGTCAAGGTGTGCGTTCTTTGAAAGTATCATCAGGCGTTTTGATCTATCTCTATAGATCTTGATGCCCAATATGTAAGCAGCTTTATCCAGGTCTTCCTTTGAAAAACACTCTTCAAACAACCGTTTATGCTTTCCAGAAATTCTACATCATTTCGAATCAACAATATGTCATCCACATATACTTATCAGAAATGTTGTAGTGCTCCCACTCACTTTCTTGTAAATACAAGTTTCTAGCAAACATTGTATAAACCTAAAAGCTTTGATCACTCCATCAAAACATATATTCCGATTCCGAGATGCTTGCTCTAGTCCATAGAAGGATTGCTGGAGCCAGCATACCTTTTAGCATCCTTAGGATCGACAAAACCTTTTATTGTATCACATACAACTTTTCTTACGAAAACTGGTAAGAAAACTTGTTTTGACATCCATCTGTAAGATTTCATAATCGAAAAATACAGCTAATGCTAACATGATTCCGACGGACTTAAGCATCGCTACGGGTGAGAAATTCTCATCGTAGTCAACTCCTTGAACTTGTGAAAAGACTCTTTCCCACAAGTCGAGCTTCATAGACGGTAACATTACCGCCCACGTCCGTCTTCTTCTTAAAGATCCATTTATCTCAATGGCTTGCCGATCATCGGGCAAGTCCACCAAAGTCCATACTTTGTTCTGATATATGGATCCTATCTCGGATTTCATGGCTTCTAACCATTTGTCGGAATACGGGCCCACCATCGCTTCTCCATAGCTCGTAGGTTCATTGTTGTCTAACAACATGATATCTAAGACAGGATTACCGTACCACTTAGGAGTAGTACATATCCTTGTCGACCTACGAGGTTCGATAGCAACTTGATCCGAAGCTTCATGATCACTATCATTAACTTCCTATTCAACAGACGTAGGCGCCACAGAAAACATCTTTCTGTGTTGCATCACTCTCTGGTTGAAGTAAAGGTTCGACAACCTCATCAAGTTCTATATCCTCCCACTCAATTCTTTCGAGAGAAACTCCTTCTCGAGAAAGGACCCGTTCTTAGCGACAAACAATTTGCCCTCGGATCTGAGATAGAAGGTATACCCAACTGTCACCTGTGGGTATCCTATGAAGATGTGTTTGTCCGCTTTGGGTTCGAGCTTCTCCGGCTGAAGCCTTAAGCATCGCAGCCCCAAACATTAAGAAACGACAACTTTGGTTTCTTGCCAAACCAATGTTCATATGGCGTCGTCTCAACAGACTTATATGGTGTCCTATCTAAAGTGAATGCAACTGTCTCTAATGCATAACCTCAAAATGAAAACGGTAGATCGGCAAGAGACATCATAGATCGCACCATACCTCATAGGGTTCGATTACGACGTCCGGACACACCATTACCCTGTGGTGTTCCAGGTGGCTTCAACTGTGAAACAATTCCACAATGTCTTAAGTGTTGCCAAACTCATAACTCAGAAATTCTCATTGATCAGATCGTAGGAATTTGATCTTCTTGTTATGATGATTCTTAACTTCACTCTGAAATCGCTTGAACTTCTCAAACGTTTCAGACTTGTGCTTCATTAAGTAAATATAACTATATCTACTCAAATCGTCAGTGAAGATGAGAAAATAGCGATATCCACCGCACGCTTCAATTCTCATTGGATCACACGCATCAGCATGTATGATTTCCAACAAGTCACTTGCCCGTTTCATTGTACCTGAAAACGGGGTCTTAGTCATCCTGCCCATGAGGCATGGCTCGCATGTGTCAAGCGATTCAAAATCAAGTGACTCCAAACATCCATCGACATGGAGTTTCTTCATGCATCTTACGCCAATATGACCTAAGCGGCAGTGCCACAAGAAAGTGGTACTATCATTATTAACTCTACATCTTTTGGCGTGAACATGTGTATTACCACGACCGAGATTCAATGAACCATTCACATAGGGTGCATGACCATGAAAGGTATTATTCATGTAAACAGAATAACCATTATTCTCTAACTTAAATGAATAACCGTATTGCAATGAACATGATCTAATCATATTCATGCTCAACGTAGACACCTGATAACATTTATCTAGGTTCAATACTAATCCCGAAGGCAGATGGAGCGTGCGATGGTGATCTCATCAACTTTGGAAACACTTCCAACACACATCGTCACCTCGCCCTTAGCCAGTCTCCGTTTAGTCCGTAGCTTTTGCTTCAAGTCACCAATAATAGCAACTGAACCGGTATCCAATACCCAGGTGCTACCAGGAGTACTAGTGAGGTACACATTAATAACACGTATATACTTTGAAGTTGCCAGCCTTCTTATCTACCATGCATTTGGGGTAATTCCGCTACCAGTGACCGTTCCCCTTACAATAGAAGCACTTAGTCTCGGGTTTGGGTTCAACCTTGGGTTCCTTCACTGGAGCGGCAACTGGTTTGCCATCCATGAAGTTTCCCTTCTAGCCCTTGCCCTTCTTGAAACCAGTGGTCTTGTTAAACCATCAACACTTGATGCTCCTTCTTGATTTCTACCTTTTGCGGTCTTAAGCACCGCGAACAGCTCCGGGATCAACTCCATCCCTTGCATGTCATAGTTCATCACGAAGATCTAGTAGCTTAGTGATAGTGGCTAGAGAACTCTATCAATCACTATCTTATCTGGAAGTTTAACTCCCACTTGATTTAAGTGATTGTAGCACCCAGACATTCTGAGCACATGCTCACTAGCTGAGCTATTCTCCTCCATCTTGTTGGCAAAAGAACTTGTCAGAGGTCTCACACCTCTCAACACGGGCATGAGCCTGAAATCCCAATTTCAGCTCTTGGAACATCTCATATGTTCTATGGCGTTCAAAACGTCATTGGAATCCCGATTCTAAGCCGTAAAGTATGGTGCACTAAACTATCAAGTAGTCATCAGGATGTGTCTGTCAGGTGTTCACAACATCCACAGACGACGTTGTAGGGGTTTGCACATCGAGCGGTGCATCAAAGACGTAAGCCTTCTGTGTAGCAGTGAGGACACTCCTCGGACTACGGACCTAGTCCGCATCATTGCTTACAATATCTTTCAACTTAATCTTTCTCTAGGAACGTATTGAAACAGGGAGCTACAACGTGAGCTATTTATCTACAACATATTTGCAAAGACAATTTAGACTATGTTCATGATAATTGAGTTCATCTAATCAAATTATTTAATGAACTCCCACTCAGATAGACATCCCTCTAGTCATCTAAGTGAAACATGATCCGAATCGACTAGGCCGTGTCCGATCATCACGTGAGACGGACTAGTCATCAACGGTGAACATCTCATGTTGATCGTATCTTCTATACGACTCATGTTCGACCTTTCGGTCTTCCGTGTTCCGAGGCCATGTCTGTACATGCTAGGCTCGTCAAGTCAACCTAAGTGTTTCGCATGTGTCCCGAGGCCATGTCTGTACATGCTAGGCTCGTCAACACCCGTTGTATTCGAACGTTAGAATCTATCACACCCGATCATCACGTGGTGCTTCGAAACAACGAACCTTCGCAACGGTGCACAGTTAGGGGGAACACTTTTCTTGAAATTTTAGTGAGGGATCATCTTATTTAAGCTACCGTCGTTCTAAGCAAATAAGATGTAAAACATGATAAACATCACATGCAATCAAATAGTGACATGATATGGCCAATATCATTTTGCTCCTTTTGATCTCCATCTTCGGGGCTCCATGATCATCGTTGTCACCGGCATGACACCATGATCTCCATCATCATGATCTCCATCATCGTGTCTTCTTGAAGTTGTCTCGTCATCTATTACTTCTACTACTATGGCTAACGCTTTAGCAATAAAGTAAAGTAATTACATGACGTTTATGTTGACACGCAGGTCATAAATAAATTAAGACAACTCCTATGGCTCCTGCCGGTTGTCATACTCATCGACATGCAAGTCGTGATTCCTATTACAAGAACATGATCAATCTCATACATCACATATATCATTCATCACATCCTTTTGGCCATATCACATCACAAGGCATATGCTGCAAAAACAAGTTAGACGTCCTCTAATTGTTGTTGCAAGTTTTTACGTGGCTGCTATAGGTTTCTAGCAAGAACGTTTCTTACCTACGCCAAAACCACAACGTGATATGCCAATTTCTATTTACCCTTCATAAGGACCCTTTTCATCGAATCCGATCCGACTAAAGTGGGAGAGACAGACACCCGCTAGCCACCTTATGCAACTAGTGCATGTCAGTCGGTGGAACCAGTCTCACGTAAGAGTACGTGTAAGGTCGGTCCGGGCCGCTTCATCCCACGATGCCGCCGAATCAAGATAAGACTAGTAACGGCAAGTAAATTGACAATATCGACGCCCACAACTGCTTTGTGTTCTACTCGTGCATAGAAACTACGCATAGACCTAGCTCATGATGCCACTGTTGGGGATCGTAGCAGAAATTTAAAATTTTCTACGCATCACCAAGATCAATCTATGGAGTAATCTAGCAACGAGGGGAAGGAGAGTGCATCTACATACCCTTGTAGATCGCTAAGCGGAAGCGTTCAAGTGAACGGGGTTGATGGAGTCGTACTCGTCGTGATCCAAATCACCGATGATCCTAGCGCCGAACGGACGGCACCTCCGCGTTCAACACACGTACGGAACGGAGACGTCTCCCACGCCTTGATCCAGCAAGGAGGAGGGAGAGGTTGAGGAAGAGAGTCCAACAGCAGCACGACGGCGTGGTGGTGATGGAGTGGCAGTTCTCCGGCAGGGCTTCGCCAAGCTCACGCGGAGGAGGAGAGGTATTGGAGGGGAGGGGCTGCGCCAGGTTCAAGGGTGTGGCCGCCCTCCCACCCCTCCACTATTTATAGGTGGGGAGAGAGGGGGGCCGGCCCCCCTAGATCCCATCTAGGGTTGGGGGCGGCGGCCAAGGGGGGGAGGAGTGCCTCCCAAGTCAAGTGGAGGCCCTCCCCCTTAGGGTTTCCCCTCTCCCATGCGCATGGGCCTTGGGGGGGCTGGTGCCCTTGGCCCATTAAGGTTAGGGCGCCCCCCTACAGCCCATGCTGCTGTATTGGACGTGGTGGAACATTTTCCGGACCTCCGGACCCCTCCGGAATCCTCCGGAACCTTCCGGAAGCTTCCCGTACAATACCAAAAAAACCGAACTTTTCCCGGAACCCGAACAACAACTTTCCATATATAAATCTTTACCTCCGGACCATTCCGGAACTCCTCGTGATGTCCGGGATCTCATCCGGGACTCCGAACAACATTCGGTAATCACATACAAGTCTTCCTAATAACCCTAGCGTCATCGAACCTTAAGTGTGTAGACCCTACGGGTTCGGGAACCATGCAGACATGACCGAGACAACTCTCCGGCCAATAACCAACAACGGGATCTGGATACCCATGTTGGCTCCCACATGTTCCACGATGATCTCATCGGATGAACCACGATGTCGAGGATTCAATCAATCCCGTATTCAATTCCCTTTGTCCAGCGGTATTGTACTTGCCCGAGATTCGATCGTCGGTATCCCGATACCTTGTTCAATCTCGTTACCGGCAAGTCTCTTTACTCGTTCCGTAACACATCATCCCGTGATCAACTCCTTGGTCACATTGTGCACATTATGATGATGTCCTACCGAGTGGGCCCAGAGATACCTCTCCGTTTACACGGAGTGACAAATCCCAGTCTCGATTCGTGCCAACCCAACAGACACTTTCGGAGATACCTGTAGTGTACCTTTATAGCCACCCAGTTACGTTGTGACGTTTGGCACACCCAAAGCACTCCTACGGTATCCGGGAGTTGCACAATCTCATGGTCTAAGGAAATGATACTTGACATTAGAAAAGCTTTAGCATACGAACTACACGATCTTTGTGCTAGGCTTAGGATTGGGTCTTGTCCATCACATCATTCTCCTAATGATGTGATCCCGTTATCAACGACATCCAATGTCCATGGTCAGGAAACCGTAACCATCTTATTGATCAACGAGCTAGTCAACTAGAGGCTTACTAGGGACATGGTGTTGTCTATGTATCCACACATGTATCTGAGTTTCCTATCAATACAATTCTAGCATGGATAATAAACGGTTATCATGAACAATGAAATATAATAATAACCAATTTATTATTGCCTCTAGGGCATATTTCCAACAAGCGAGCCTTGCCTTCTCCCACCTCTAGCATACAGCTCGAGGAGCACCATTATACTCACTTGCGCCTTAGTGATCATGCGGAGACCCCATAGAGCAGGACTAGGGGTGTTATCTCCAAGGAGAGCCCCGAACCTGGGTAAAATTCGCCGGCGTACGTGTCTATGCCTCTTCCCGCTTCCAGGCACCGGCGATGTTTTACTCGCTCCCACCATGATAAGCCATCCATTGGCATATGTCGCACCCAACCCTCGACATTTGGCGCCCACCGTGGGGTGAGGTGCACCGTCGTCCGAAGACCTGTTCTGGACGGGAACCCTTTTCCTCCCTGGCGAGTGTAGCCAGCCCGGCACGCCAGACGGAGTCTGTGCCGACGCGCTACATGGCGTGGAGCTCGCCTGCGCGGTGAGCTGCCTCACCGACCTTGTTGGCAAGGTTCGCCTCTCCGACGGGCCAGCGTCCGATGCGGGCAATGATGGCCCTGAGAGTTGCCTCGTCAGCCTCCTCGATCAGCTCCACGTGGCCAGCGAGCCCGCTGCGGATTTGGAATCCATTGGCTCCACCGACCCAATGCTTGTCGATTCTGACACTGCGTCACTTGACGTGTACCCCACCAACATGGTGGTCTACGACGAGCCGCCTCCTCGCGCGGAGAGCGGCGAAAGCGCCATCATGGAGGTTCTTGTCATCGGCCACAGTGAGCACTCTGGCGGAGGGTGCTCATGATCCGCGCGGCACTACAAGACCTGACGGCGCCCATCCCAGAAGACGCCGACGCTGAGATGCTGGAAGCACGCCGCCTCCAACTCATCGAGGGCGCCAAGAAGCTGGCTAGCATGAGACGCATGTCGGAAGCCTACCGGTGCGAAATGGACCGCGCTGTGGGCGGCATGCCGTCTCCCGCTGGGCCCAGCCGCCTTGGCGCGGTCCAGCAGCGCGGCGTGGCCATCGCCAGCCTGCTCGGGGCAGATCGCCCTGTCTACGCTAGGCCCGCAAAAAATATCTGAGCTGCCCAGGCGGCAACAGAAGAGCTAGACAAGTTTGAGGGCAAAGAACGCCGCCAGATGGCGGAGCGCGTCCAGCGGCTCCTTGATGTGGCCGCTGAGCAGCACGAGGCCGGTTGCCGCACTGAGGCACCGCACCGGCAAAACGACAATCCGCCTCCCCGTCGAGATCAAGGCGCATCATCTCGGACGTTGATTTGTGACGTTTGCGGAAGAAGAGACAAGGAGCCGGCTGCCAGCCGCAGCCGGACTCGCATCACCATTGAGCGCGACTAAGACGGCCGCCCAAGAGCAATGGAACGACGGGATGACTGTCCGCCTCCTCCCCCTCGCAGGGAAAGGCGCGTCTCCCCGCTGCCTGTTGATCACCCGACACTCGGCGACCGCCTTGGACGCCGAGAGGGAGTCGGAGAGAACGATGCCCACCACTGGATCGGCCGTCTCCACCGGTCCCTAGCGCTAGAAGAGGAAGATGAATTGGGTCCGCCCTGTTTTGGCCCCCGCATTCAAGACGAGCCCTTCCCTAAAGGGTTCACGTTCCCAAGAGACATGCCCAAATACACCAGCTCTGTGAAGCCGGAGGACTGGCTGGTTGACTACTCCACAGCCGTCAGCATAGCAAACGGCAACAAGCGCGTTGCCGTGAAGTACGTTCTGCTCATGCTCCAGGGCACAGCCCGGACATGGCTGAATAGTCTGAAGCCCCGCAGCATGAACAGCTAGGTCGACTTCACCGAAGCCTTCATCCGCAACTTCACCAGCACGTATAAGCGGCCGCCCAAGCCTCGCCAACTCTCCTTGTGCGTACAAGGCCCCAACGAGTCGACCTGCGACTACCTCACGCATTGGGCCGAGCTCCGCAACTCTTGCGAAGGCGTGCACGAGGTGCAGGCCATCGAGTACTTCACCGCTGGGTGCCGAGAGGGCACCTTCCTCAAGCACCGACTCCTCTGCGACGAGCCGGCGACCCTTGACGAGTTGCTGATCATAGCAGATAAATATGCCACGGCCGACCCCTCCATGAAGGCAGAAATCCGAGTTGATGCGTCTGGAAAAGTAGCCCCTCAAGCTCCTCGAACCCCGGCTGGCGACACCAGTCGGCGCCAGCAACCAAGCGACAACAAGCGCAAGACCATGCAGCTGGGTTCCACAAGCCGGCAGGTGGCGACAGTCAAAGACCAGCAGCCGGATGGGCAGCCTCCGTCCAAACGCCTGAAGGGCGGCAAGCCCAATTGGCTGCCGGCTTTCTCATATGAGTAGACTCTTGATGCACCCTATAAATTCCACAGTGGTGCGAAGCCGTCCAACCATACCACTCGGAAATGCCATTGGCTCACCAGGATCGCCAAGGGAGACGGCCTTCTACCTCCTCCGCCTGCTGGGAAGCCGCCCCCTCCCCCTCAGCAGCTGACCGTTCGACCAGTCGGAGCCATACAAGACGAATACCCTGAAGAGCATGGAGCTTATGCCGTGTTCACCAGCGTGGCCGACGATAGGCACAGCAGATGACAACGACAGCAAGAAGTGAATGCATTGGCATCGGAGACCCTCGAGTTCATGCATTGGTCTGAGAAGCCCATCAACTGGAGCAGAGCCGACCACCCAGAGGTGATGCCCAATCTCGGTTCCTACGCCCTGGTTCTGGATGCCACCTTTGCCGCTAATAGGCGAGCCGCTCGATTTTCTCGAGTTCTGATAGATGGCGGCAGCAGAATCAACATTCTGTACAAAGATACCATGGACAAGTTAGGAATCAGACAAAGACAACTTCAGCTCAGTCGGACTGTATTCCATGGCATAGTTCCTGGCATTTCCTACTCACCAATCGACAAGATCCAGATAGACGTCCTGTTTGGAGACAAGGATCACTTCCGACGAGAGCCAGTCTGGTTCGAGGTGGTGGACCTCGAGAGCCCGTACGATGCGCCCCCACTACGCTTACCTCAAAATGAAGATGCCGAGTTCTAAGGGAATTCTGACCATAGCTGGGGACTACAAGAAGCCGTCCGCTTGTGCGGCTGAGAGTAGTCGGCTGGCTGAGTCCCTCATGATCGCGGCCGAGAAGTGGCTCCTTGACCGAGTTGTGGCAATGACAGGCAAGCAGCCGGACATGCCACCCCACCGCAAGGAGTCGGAAGTCGAGGGCTCGTTCAAGCCGGCCAAGGAGACAAAGAAGATACCCTTGGACCCGGAGCGCCCGGAGAAGTACGCTGTCATAGGTGCAAACCTCGACAGCAAATAGGAAGTCGAGCTCGTCGATTTCCTCCGTGAGAATCGGGACATCTTTGCATGGCCACCTAAAGACATGCCGGGTGTTCCGACGGATTTCGCCGAGCACAAGTTACATGTCCGGTCTGATGCCAAGCCAGTCAGGCAGCCCTTGCGCTGCCTGTCAAAGGAGAAGAGAAGAGTCGTCGGAGAAGAGACAACTCGGCTGCTGGCAGCCGGCTTCATCATGGAAGTGTTCTTTCCAGAGTGGCTGGCCAACCCAGTCCTTGTGCTGAAGAAAAACAAGCAGTGGCGCATGTGTATTGATTACACCAGCCTCAACAAAGCCTGCCCCAAAGACCCGTTTGCTTTGCCAAGAATTGACCAAGTGATAGACTCCACAACCAGATGCGAGCTGTTGAGTTTCTTGGATGCATACTCAGGGTATCACCAGATTAAGCTGAACCCGGCCGACCGACTGAAGACCGCCTTCATCACGCCATTTGGAGCCTTCTGCTACTTAACCATGACGTTCGGCTTGAGGAATGCCGGCGCCATGTTTCAACGTTGCATGCAGAAGTGCCTCCTCAAACAACTCGGCAGAAACACCCACGTTTACGTGGACGATGTCGTGGTGAAGAAGGAGAAGTGTGGAACGCTGCTAGAAGACCTCAAAGAGACCTTTGAGAACCTACGCCGGTTTCAAATCAAGCTCAACCCAGAGAAATGCGTCTTCGGAGTACCAGCCGGCCAGCTTCTTGGATTCCTGGGCTCAGAGCGCGGCATAGAATGCAACCCTGTGAAGATCAAGGCCATCGAGAGGATGGGAGTACCCACCCGACTGCTAGATGTACAGAAGTTCACAGGCTATTTGGCGTCCATCAGCCGTTTCATCAGTTGGCTGGGAGAGAAGGCTCTTCCCCTGTACCAGCTCATGAAGAAGACCACTTTTTTCGAATGGAATGACAAGGTGATGAAGCTTTTTTCTAGCTCAAGAAGATGTTGACTACTCCGCTAGTCCTTACGGCTCTGACTCCTAAGGAGCCCATGCCCCTCTACATCGCCGCCACCAGCCGAGTGGTCAGCACAGTCATAGCGGTAGAATGCAAGGAGGAAGGAAAGGCGCTACCAGTCCAGAGACCGGTGTATTACCTAAGTGAAGTGCTGTCAGCCTCCAAGCAAAACTACCCCCACTATCAAAAGATGTGCTACGGCGTGCACTTTGCCGCCAAAAAATTGAAGCCGTACTTTCAAGAGCACCCAATCACTGTTATCTGCACTGCTCCGCTCGCCGAGATCATTGGAAGTCGAGATGCCTCCGGCCGGGTGGCCAAATGGACCATAGATTTGGCCCCCTACACCATCTACTACCAGCCTCGCACCGCCATCAAGTCACAGGCGCTAGCTGACTTCCTCGTCGACTGGGCCGAGACCCAGTACCTGCCACCAGCGCCGGACTGCACCCATTGGCGGATGCACTTTGATGGTTCCAAGATGCGCACCGGTTTGGGAGCCGGCATCGTCCTCACCTCTCCCAAAGACGACAAGCTCAAATATGTGTTGCAAATCCATTTTGCCGCTTCCAACAACGTCGCTGAATATGAGGCACTCATTCACGGGCTCCGGCTTGCCAAAGAGCTCGGCATTCGCCGGTTCCTATGCTACGGTGACTCTAACTTGGTGGTCCAGCAGTCGTCAGGCGACTGGGACGCCAAGGATGCAAACATGGCGAGTTATCGTTTCCTCATATAGCAACTCAGTGGATATTTTGATGGGTGTGAGTTTCTCCATGTACCAAGAAACGAGAATGAACAAGCAGACGCCTTGGCGTGAATCGGCTCCACCCGTCAAGCAATACCGACCGGCGTCGCCCTACAACGCCTCCTCAAGCCGTTTGTCGAGCCATCGCCAGAGTCGGATTCTATCTTCGTGCCGGCTCCTCCTGAAGTAGTCAGATCCGACTTAAGAGCTCCAGCAGTCGGCACGGGAATTCTGGCAGGCGACCCGGGGGCCGCGGCAGTCGCACCTGGCCCAGGGACTTCAGAGCCCGGCCCGGGGACTACAGCAGTCGGCCCGGAGACTTCATCGACCCAGCAAGCGGCAGCCGACTCCAACCCGCCACCTCCCAGCCCAACCGCCCTTGTCCAAGTTGCAGTCCTGACAGTTGAAAAAATCGCAGCACCTTCATGGGCCCAGCCCATCCTCAACTTCCTGGTAAACAAAGAGTTGCCGACTGATGAGATCTCGGCCATGCAAGTGCAACGCCGGGCAGCAGCATACACCATAGTCAACAGAGAGCTTGTGAGGCGCAGTGTCACCGGTGTCTACCAGCACTGCGTCGAGCCGGAGCAAGGCCAAGCAATCCTCAAAGACATCTATCAAGGCGAATGTGGCCACCATGCGGCTTCAAGAGCACTTGTCGCCAAGGCTTTCCGCCATGGTTTTTTCTGGCCAACTGCCCTGGAAGACGCCAAGAGCTTGGTCCAGAAATGCAAAGGGTGCCAAAAGTTTCGTTCAAAGCCTCATCAGCCGGCTTCTGCACTCAAGACTATTCCCATAGCATGGCCCTTTGCCGTATGGGGCCTGGATATGGTGGGACCATTAAAGACGGCAAGAGGTGGCTTGACTCATCTGCTTGTCGCGGTGGACAAGTTCACCAAGTGGATAGAAGCAAAACCAATCAAGAAGTTGAATGGTCCAACTGCTTTGACTTTCATCTCCGACATCACCATCTGGTACAGCGTACCACATAGCATCATCACCGACAATGGCACGAACTTCGCCAAAGGTGCCCTGGCCAGTTTCTGCGCGACGCAGGGCATCCAACTGGACCTAGCATCCGTTGCTCATCCGCAGTCAAACAGCCAGGTGGAGCGAGCAAACGGCCTTATTTTGTCCGGCATCAAGCCCCGACTGGTCGAGCCTTTGGAACGGTCGGCCAGCTGCTGGCTCGACGAGCTGCCGGCCGTCCTCTGGAGTCTGCGCACAACTCCGAACAAGTCAACCGGCTTGACGCCTTTCTTCCTCGTCTACGGGGCCGAAGCCGTCATCCCAACGGACATAGAATTCGACTCCCCCGAGTCACCATGTACACCGAGGAGGAGGCGGAAGAAGCTCATCAAGACGGCGTCGATCTGCTGGAAGAGGGCCAACTGTTGGCACTCAGCCGGTCCAGCATCTACCAGCAAAGCGTGTGCCGATACTACAACCGGAAGGTCAAGCCGAGATCTTTCCAAGAAGGAGACCTTGTGCTCCGGCTGATCCAGCGAACAGCCGGCCAGCACAAGCTCTCAGCGCCTTGGGAAGGCCCCTTCATCATCAGCAAAGCATTGGGCAATGACTTCTACTACCCGATCGACGCTCAGAAGCCTTGAGCACACAAGAGGGACGACTCCGGCAAGGAGACGGAGCGGCCATGGAATGCAAATCTCCTTCGAAGATTTTACAGTTGATGCAATATGTACCACGCTACCTTTTGTATTAAATCACGAAGACTCCGGGTCCCCCGAGAAGAGCTCGGGGACTGCCCTCTTTCATCTATATGATAAGAATTATGCCTATGAGTATGTCATTTTCTTTATGCCGCTCGGCACTGGGTCCGACTAGTCGGCCTGGGGACTTGCCGCCTTGTACTATGAAGCGCTTCCTGCAGCCAGACAAGTAATGTGTTGGCACTTAAGTCGTCTCCTGCCAGAAGCCATAGCTCGCAGAGCGACTGTCTCATGGGCAGGAGCAAGGCAGAAAGGGTGTCCACATGAAAAATGGCTAAGGACACAAAGCACGTGCATAGTCCAAGCCGGCTTCTCGCCTCACCAGCCGGCCTGCCGGCTTCTACTTAACTTGCTAGAATGTTCTAAAAATGGCTAAGTACATGCCTTCCCAGAAGTAGCTAAGTACTTGACCCAGCCACAGTCCACAGAGCGGCTGTTCGGCTGGCAAGACGGCAACCAAGGGAAGGCGGCAAAGAAAAAAGCCAAAGAGCAGCAAGCAAGAAAAGATAGAACTCGGAAAAATATTTACATAACAAAGGCCCTTGGCCGATCTTCAAAACACAAGTTTAAGATACACCCCGTGGGTGGAATTGTGCAAAATTAACAAGTTCGTCGAGACTGATAGACATGTAAAACAAAAGATAAATGGCGGCCTAGGAAGCGGCAAAAGGGTTCGGTGGATCGGAGGAATCGGCGGCGCCAATTGGTGGAGCGGCCAGCTAGTCAGTCTCCGCTTGGTTGCCTCCGGCGGTAGCCGGCTCGGTTGGGCGGGGCTCATTGCTTGAGGCACGGTCGAGATGGGGCTAGCCGCCCGCTCCGACCTCTGGCGCCTCCTCTTCGCCTTCCTCCTCCGCCTCGCCCTCTTCCTCACTGCTGGAGTCGATTACCTCCGCCGAGTCCTCGCCATCTTCCAGGTTCAGCCCGAACCATTCCGGCGGCGCCTCGGTGCCATCCTCAACCCGCTCCGGGATGAAGATGCTGGTGTCAGTGTACTCGGTGATTGACGCCGCGCGCTTGACGAGTTCATCTTCCACGACCGCCAATTCCTCCTGAGCCTCCAGCCGGAACGTGGCTAGATGGGTTAGAGTTAGCCCAGGATACCACACCTTGACGAACTCCAAGGCCTAGTGCGCTCCAGCCCGGGATGAGGAGCCCTTCCAGGCCTCTAGACGGCCGGCCGCCACCTCCAGCCAGTCGGTAGTACGACTGGGAGTGCGCGGTGCCGGCATGTCAGGCCACAGGGCGGCGATCGCCTGGGCGCCGACACGCTGAAGCCCGTGCAGCATCCGGTGAGCCGGCTGTCATGGTTCTAAGTCTAACAGTAATGTAGGGGGGTAAGTATGGAGAGGCAAGATCTTAGCTATGGAGAAGTTGTAAGCACACGAGGTTTACGAGTTCAGGCCCTTCTCGGAGGAAGTAATAGCCCTACGTCTTGGAGCCCGGAGGCGGTCGACTGGATTATGCGTGTATGAATTATAGGGGTGCGAACCCTTTACACTGAGGAGGGGGGTGGCTTATATAGAGTTGGCCGGACCCCTCCGGCCCTCAGTTATGCAGGGTTTTAAATACATTAAGGTCGGGCGTTACTGATAACGCCCCTAATAAAGTGCTATGATGACCATAAAGGCTACTTAATAACCGACCGTTAGCATGCGGAGTGCCTTTAGGTCTCCTGGCCGTCGAGTGGTTTGGTCTTGGTCGAGTGATCGCTTCTTGGTCGAGTGTCTTCGAGTCTATCGAGTGGAACACCTCCAAGTCGATTGAGAGGTGATTTCTTCTAGAGATGTCCTTGGGTAGGGCAGTTTGGACAGGTCCATGACCCTACCCTAGGTACATAGCTTCGTCATTAGCCCCCGAATGGATCGAGGTTTGAGTGGGGAAGGAGTTGAGAATTTTCCCGACTCATTTTTCATGCCTGAGTGATGACAGCAACTTCCTTTTCAGTCGCCTTGATCCATTCTTAGCTCTTTGTCGAGTGAGTTTCTTTACTTGAAAGGCTCCGAGTGACGGTGCGGAGGAGATCTTCGGTCTGACAAGTTGTTCTACTGCCCGCAGATTTCGCGGGATCCGAATTTTGGGAATCATGCGGGACGGGGGAGGCCGCAGTAATCGGATGGGATAGAGCGGAGCCGCCTCGATCCCCGCGCCACCTTTTTCGCCATGTATCGCGCGCGCGATTGTTACAGGATTTGACAGGGCCGCCCGGGCCTACCAGTCAGCCACTCGGAAGCGGCCTCATATAAGGCGTCGGACCGGGGTCTCTTCAAACAGTGCGTCCCCATTATCTCTTCTCCTCTTCATGCTCCCTCGCCATGCTCACTCTCTCCCCAGCGCCACCGCTCCGTACGCGTTTCGCCAGGGACGATGGGGAAGGAGAAGACGGCGGCTCTAGAGCAGGCGAAGAAGGCGACGGCGAGGTCGAAGGGGAAGGCGACCAGTCGGGGCGGATCCTCCTCGTGAACCGGCCTGCCGAAGGGCTGGATCCAGGGCGACTGGATCCGCTCAACGATCACCCAAGAAGACCTCGACGACCTAGCCGAAGGAGGGCTGATCCCCTATGAATCGATGCGGCTTCCGGGGAAGGAGTCCGAGCTGCAACCTCGGGAGGGTGAGCGCGTTCTCCTTGCCACCCACGTCGACCGTGGATTTTCCTTGCCTCCTCACCCTTTCTTTCAGGGATTTCTGAACTTCTTTGGGGCACAACTCCACCACTTCACTCCCAAGACAATCGTTTATCTCGCCGCTTTTGTTTCTTTGTGTGAGAATTTCCTGGGTTGTCGGCCTCACTAGGGCCTTTTCAAGCACATTTTCACTTGTCGCTCCCAGACGGTGAAAAAGGCTAATCCAAGTGACGAGAGGACTCAAGTGATTCAGATGTGTGGGGGTCTTGGTGTCCAGATGAGAGGGAAAAGCTCCTTTCCGACCATGATTCTTCCCGACTCAGTTCACGGATGGCAGTCGACCTGGTTTTACTGCAAAGACCAGTCGACGCCAGGGCATTCGACTGGCCTCCCTCCTTTCACCATGGACCGAGTGAGGAAACCCTCCCCTTTGAAGGTGCTCCCGGAGGAGAAGGCGCAGGTGAGGGTGTTGGTAGAGCGAGTGGTCCAGCTTATCCATGATGGGGTCACCGGTATGGATCTCTTGGAGGTCTTCCTTCAGCGGCGCATCCAGCCTCTTCAAGTCCGAGACCACCCGATGTGGATGTATTCGGGTCTTGAAGACTCCACTCGGATTCACCCGGAGGAGGTCGATGACGACACACCGGAGAAGTGGCTGTCGGGCATGACCGGGAACAAGGACAACCCCAGGGGAGCCATGAGAGTTCCTCCATTTGACCAGTCTCATGTACCAGAGAAGGTCCGACTCTGAGCTTTTGTTTGTAATCTGAATTCACTCGCGCAGTTGCCTATACTGAGTCGACTGACTTTGTTCTTCCTGCTTTCTTTCAGTCCATTATTGAAATGTATTCAATGCCCAACGGAGAGCAAGAGAAGGACCCGGAAGGAGAGGCGTGCGGCGGCGACAGTGGCGAATGGGATTCTGACGGTGGAGGGGACGAAGAAAGCGACGATCCAAGTGAGGAAGAAGAAGTCGAGTCGCCTCCTCGCAGGGAGAGGCGGTCCAAACTTGACCAAGAACGATCGAGCACCCGTGAAAAGGCGATTGCTCAAGCTGGTCAGTCTTCAAAGCGTCCTCGGACCTCTTCGCCAACTCCGACTGAAAAAGCGTTAAAGCATCCCAAAGTCACAGAGCCGAAGCTTCCGAAGGCGTTGCCAAAGATTAAGATTGACATCCCCATCGCTTCCGTGTGAGTGTCTCCCTTCATATTTACTCGACGTCCTGTGCTGTTTGTTTTTCTTGTTTTAACCGGACAAACTTTGGAGCTGGCAGCGCTGCTACTTCCAGGACCTCAGCTTACAGGGACGATCATGAGGTGATGGAGGATGCGATCACTTCTAATCTGGGTATGATTTCTGCCATCCTGTCTTTATTTTGGTCGATTCAACTGCAATGTGTACCATTGGGTGATGCAATTTTGTCGATTGAACTTTGAACAGCTCCTAACATTATTGACCTCCCTGATGATGATGATGAAGAGCCTGAGAGGCCTTTGACGAGGAAAAATAGGCAAGCTCCTGCGAGCGAGGTGCCACAATCGATGCCGAGGGCGGAGCCAGTCGTTCAGGACGCTGGTGACGCCAGTCGGGGTTCTGTTACCTTCGCAGTGCCATTGTCGAGTGCCTTGCCTTTCTCATCGACTGCTCAGGCCCCTGTCGACCCGCCTTCAGTCTTTGCGACCCATCATGTCCCAGAGGACGAAGTGAATGCTGCCAAGGAAGCCATACGCCAGGCGGACATTATGATGGAGAAGATAAAGACGGTGCGGGACGCCAGCCAGGCTGCCTACGATGCTAGCTCAGCTCTCTAGAGCAACGTTCAGGTTAGTTGGTCGCCGCTTGTTCTGTTAGGATATGCTATCTGAAGACTCTTTCCGAAAATCTTTGCATCTGTACACCCACTGGGTGCGTCGATTGAATTTTTGAACTAGTGGGGGCACGCTGAGTGCACCCACTGGGTGTAGTCCTTGAGACTACGGTGGACTGCTGGCAGTCGACTGTAGTCTTTGTATTTTGTCGAGTGTAAACTGAACTAGTAGTTTGTCTCTTCCACTTGATCTGGTCGAGTGGGATCAGAACCGGTGGGGGCACGCCAAGTGCACCCACTGGGTGTAGTCCCCGAGACCGCGGTCGACTGCTGGCAGTCGACTGTGGTCTGAGTTCTACTTTCTCTCCACTTTTTATTTTACTCCCTGCACTCGACTCCGGCAGGCCGGTCGAGCGGGATCAGAACCGGTGGGGGCACGCAAAGTGCACCCACTGGGTGTAGTCCCCGAGACTATGGTGGACTGCGGGCAGTCGACCATAGTCTTAGTACTTATTGTCTTTGTCGTTTTTTGCTGTAAAATAACTTCTCCCCTTTGATTTCAGAAATCTTGTGATCTTGGAGCTCGCTTTGCTGACTTGGAGAAACAGCAGATTCAACTGAACCTTGACTTGGAGCTGGCCAAGACAGAGCTACAAAAGGTCAAGGACGGCGCCACTGGTAAGACGAGTTTGTCGACTGGTCTGTCTTGGGCTTGAGTACCCTTCTGCTCTTTCTGAATCAATCATCATTTCTTTGCAGAAAAACTGAGAGAAGCTCTGGTGAAGAAGGATCAGGATTTGGCTGCTGCTCAAAAGGAGGCTGATGACAGGACCGCTCTGGCTGAACAGAAACTAGCTTCAGTCGGCCAGTTGGAAGAAGAGAATACCAAGCTGAAATCTGCTCTGAACGAAGCCAACAAGGAGTGCTCGCGCTGGAAGAAGGAGAACCTCAACCTGTGCGAGAAGATGGAAGGCATCGCTCGTAGGAGGGACGATCTGGAGAGCTATCTGAGGAGCCTTGCCAAGAAGTTGTTCCTCAAGCTTTAAGGTGCACATTTTGTTCCGACTGATTTTTTTTGTGTCGACTCAGCATATGAAAATTGACTTATCCTTGAATCGTGAATGCAGAGTTTTGCCAGGACTTCGAGGAGGATACTGGGCGGGTCGAACCAGGTTTGGATCCAATCAATTCTCCTGTGAAAGATGAAACTGCCATGAATCTGCTCCGACTAGAATCCCGCATCGACGGTGTCGTGGACTACTTGGCTCGACTGAAGGTCACCATGTCACGGATCGACCCGGCACTTTGGCCAGAGGCCACGCTCCAAAATGATCTTGAGTCCATGATGACTCGACTTAATGAAATCCCTGACCGAGTGCAGGAGTGGAAGAAGTCTTCTGCCTGGTGTGGCGCTGATGTGGCTCTGTCTCTGGTTCGCGTCCATTGCAAGGAGGTACGACAAGATAAGCTGGCAGCAATCAAGGTTGCCAATACCCAGAAGCATGACTTCTGATCTTTTTTGGAGACTTTCATCGCTGCGGCCACTCGGATCGCCGACGGCGTCGACTTAGACGAGTTCGTCGAGCCTGCTAGTCCTCCTCCCGCGGAGTGAACAAACTTTTATGTCTCACCTTAAATTTGCCTTGAAATGCCGAGTGGTTTTTGTAACCGTTAAACTCTTTCGGGATGAATGCCCGAGCACTTCGATCTGTGGTCCAGAACCTTTAGGATTTATCTGAATTTGGTTTATCGTTGAATATCTTCATGAATCCCCTGTCGAGTGAACTCGTTCTTCATTCGAGACAACTTTTGTATTTGTAGCGCAGCTCCGAAGGAGAAGGAAGCAGTCGACCTGCGCTTCGTTGCCCTTGCGGGTCGGCGAAGCTCCTCAAGAGAAGGTGGCAGTAGTCCTGCACCTCGTCGTCCTTGCAGAGTGGGATGGAGCGCACGTTGTATTTGTGGAGAAGCTCTCCAGGGAAAGGCGGCAGTCGACCCGCGCCTCGTTACTGCAGAGCGGGATGGAGCGCACATTGTATTTGTGGCGAAGCTCTCCAGGAGAAGGCGGCAGTTGACCTGCACCTCATCGTCCTTGAGGATTGAGATGTGTTTCGTACTTAGGCGAGTACTGGACTGCAGCTAAGCCCCCGAGTGGGAGGTTTGCTCTCCACTCAGTAGGATTTTTCAAACTTAGGTGAGTGCCGGACTGCAGCTAAGTCTCCGAGTGAGAAAACTTAGGCGAGTACTGGACTGGAGCTAAGCCCCCGAGTGGGAGGGTTGCTCTCCACTCGGTAGGATTTTTTCAAACTTAGCCGAGTGCCGGACTACAGCTAAGTCTCCGAGTGAGAAAACTTAGGCGAGTACTGGACTGCAGCTAAGCCCCCGAGTGGGAGGGTTGTTCTCCACTCGGTAGGATTTTTTTAAAACTTAGGTGAGTGCCGGACTGCAGCTAAGTCTCCGAGTGAGAAAACTTAGGCGAGTACTGGACTGCAGCTAAGCCCCCGAGTGGGAGGGTTGCTCTCCACTCGGTAGGATTTTTTCAAACTTAGGTGAGTGCTGGACTGCAGCTAAGTCTCCGAGTGAGAAAACTTAGGCGAGTACTGGACTGCAGCTAAGCCCCCGAGTGGGAGGATTGCTCTCCACTCGGTAGGATTTTTTTAAACTTAGGCGAGTGCTGGACTGCAGCTAAGTCTCCGAGTGAGAAAACTTAGGCGAGTACTGGACTGCAGCTAAGCCCCCGAGTGGGAGGGTTGCTCTCCACTCGGTAGGATTTTTAAATACTTAGGCGAAACGAGTTCGCAGCTAAGCCCCCGAGTGGGAGGCTGGCTCACCACTCGGTAGGAAATTATTTTTACAAACTTAGGCAAAGCGGATTCGCAGCTAAGCCACCCACTGGGAGATTTCTTACGCAAACAAAAAACAATAACAATCACTGGGAAAATTATAATGCTCTTGTCTTTGATAAATAAACTACAGGAGTTTTTTTTTCTTATTACATCTCATCCGAGTGAGAATTCAAGTATAAAAGGGGCAGAGTAGCTCCACATTCCAGGCTCGTGGCTCATCAATCTGGCGATCGACATTGTAGAGGTGGTATGGTCCATTGTGGAGGACTCTGGTGACTATGAAGGGGCCTTCCCAAGTAGGAGCGAGTTTGTGTGGTTTTTGCTGATCCACGCGGAGGACTAAGTCTCCTTCTTGGAAGGCTCGACTCTTCACATTTCTGGCATGGAATCGACGCAAGTCTTGCTGATAGATGGTCGATCGGATCATGGCCATTTCTCTTTCTTCTTCCAGGAGGTCGACTGCGTCCTGCCGGGCTTGTTCTGCTTCTTCTTCAGAGTAGAGCTCGACTCGAGGGGCGTTGTGAAGCATGTCACTAGGCAAGACTGCTTCGGCTCCGTAGACCAGAAAGAATGGGGTTCTTCCGGTCGATCGGTTCGGGGTCGTCCTCAATCCCCAAAGAACTGATGGAAGCTCGTCGACCCATGCACCTGCTGCGTGCTTGAGATTGCACATCAATCGAGGTTTCAGTCCTTTGAGAATTAGGCCGTTTGCTCTTTCCGCCTGTCCATTTGACTGAGGGTGAGCGACCAAAGCATAGTTGACTCGTGTGCCCTGGGAGGTGCAAAAGGCCCTGAATTTGTCGGAATCGAAGTTTGACCCATTGTCAGTGATGATGTTGTGCGGAACTCCATATCTGAATATCAACTCTCTGATGAAACTGATAGCAGTGCAAGCATCAAGATTCTTGATAGGCTTAGCTTCAATCCATTTGGTGAACTTGTCGACTGCTACTAGCACATGAGTGAAGCCGCTCCTGCCCGTTTTCAGTGGTCCAACCATGTCCAGCCCCCAAACAGCGAAGGGCCAGACGAGTGGAATGGTTTTCAGAGCTGACGCGGGCTTGTGTGACATATTGGAGTAATACTGACATCCTTCACATTTGTCGACTATCTCTTTTGCCATTTCATTGGCCCTTGGCCAGTAAAATCCCGCTCGGTATGCTTTAGCCACAATGGTCCGAGAGGACGCATGATGACCACAGGTCCCCGAGTGGATATCGTCAAGGATCATCTGACCTTCTTCTAGTGTTATACACTTCTGACTGACTCCAATCGCGCTTTCTCTATACAACTGTCCCTTTATGACTATAAAGGCCTTGGATCGACGGTGATCTGTCAAGCCTCTTCTTCGTCCTATGGGAGTTCTTTCCTTAGGATGTACGCGATGTACAGTACTGTCCAGTCAGGAGTGATGACCAATACTTCCATGATCAGGTCAACCACAGCTGGAACTTCAACTTCAGTCGGATCCGTGGCACTTTTTGGCTGCGGGGCCTCTTCAGTGAAGGGATCCTCCTGAACTGATGGTGTGTGGATGTGTTCCAAAAACACATTGCTGGGAATGGATTCTCTTTTGGAACCTATTTTTGCCAAATCATCAGCTGCTTGATTTTTCAGTCAGGGTATGTGATGAAGCTCTAACCCATAGAATTTCTTCTCCAGCTTTCTCACTACATTGCAATAGCCAGTCATGGCTAGACTTCTGACATCCCATTCCTTCATCACCTGATTAACCACCAAATCTGAGTTGGCATAGACCATGAGGCGTCGTACGCCGAGTGAAATGGCCATGCGCAACCCATATAAAAGTGCTTCATATTCCGCCTCATTATTGGAGGAATCAAAGTGGATTTGAAGAACATATCTGAGTTTATCTCCTCGGGGGGAGACCAACACCACCCCGGTGTCGGAACCATTCAGCATTTTGGAACCATCTAAGAACATGGTCCAATGCTCCAAGTGAACTTGAGTCGGCAGTTGCTGTTCAATCCACTCGGCGACGAAATCTGCTATTGCCTGGGACTTGATAGCTTTCTTTGCCTCGAACTTGATATCTAGAGGAAGGAGTTCAATCGCCCATTTTGCCACTCGACCAGTTGCATCTCTGTTGTGCAGGATCTCTGACAATGGAGCGTCGCTGACAACTGTAATGGAATGATCAGAGAAGTAGTGAGCAACTTTCTTTGTGGTCATATAAATCCCATATACAAGCTTCTGATAATGAGGATATCTTTGCTTCGACGGGGTCAAAACTTCAGAAATATAATATACTGGGCGCTAAACTTTGAAGGCTTTTCCTTCTTCTTCCCGCTCGACCGTAAGTACCGTACTGACGACTTGTCCCGTGGCTGCGATGTAAAGCAGCAAATGCTCCTTGCTGATTAGGGCAGCAAGCACCGGCTGGGTGGAGAGCAGAGCTTTGAGCTCTGCAAACGCTGCATCAGCTTCGGGAGTCCACTCGAACTTGTCGGACTTCTTCATCAATCGGTAAAGAGGTAATGCCTTTTCACCAAGACGAGATATGAATCGACTTAAAGTGGCCAAGCAACCAGTAAGCTTCTGGATGTCGTGCACTTGCATAGGACTTTTCATTTGGAGTATAGTACCGACTTTTTCTGGATTGGCGTCGATTCCCCGTTCGGAAACGAGAAAACCGAGTAATTTTCCGCCAGGAACTCCAAATGCACACTTTGATGGATTAAGCTTGATATCATACCTCCTAAGGTTGGCAAAGGTTTCAGCAAGGTCAGCCAGCAGGTCGGAACCCTTCCGTGACTTGACCACAATGTCATCCATGTACGCTTCCACATTCCGACTGATTTGAGTGAGCAAACACTTCTGAATCATCCTCATGAATGTGGCTCCGGCATTCTTGAGGCCGAACGGCATGGTAATATAACAGAAGCACCTGAATGGAGTGATGAAAGCTGTTTTGATCTTGTCAGGTCCATACAGACGGATCTGATGGTACCCGGAATAGGCGTCTAAAAAAGACAGTCGCTCACATCCCGCAGTCGAGTCGACTATCTGATCGATGCAGGGGAGAGGAAAATGATCTTTCGGGCAGGCCTGATTGATATGTTTAAAGTCAATGCACATGCGAAGTGACTTGTCCTTCTTGGGGACGATGACAATGTTGGCGAGCCACTCGGAGTGGTAGATTTCTCAGATGAACTCCGCTGCTAAGAGCCAAGCCACCTCCGCGCCAATAGCCTTTCTCTTCTGGACGGCGGACCGTCGGAGATGTTCCTTGACAGGTTTTACTTTTGAGTCGACTCTTAGGCGGTGCTCAGCCAGCTCCCTAGGAACACCCGACATGTCAGAAGGCTTCCATGCGAAAATGTCCTAGTTCTCACGGAGGAACTGGATGAGCGCTTCTTCCTATTTGGAGTCGAGTGTTGTTGAGATATGAGTTGGAGCAGCAATGGGATCGGTCGGGTGGATGTGAGCTGTCTTTGTTTCGCCACACGACTGAAAAGCTGATTCTGTAGCGGGCTTCTTGGCTCGCAACAAATCACTCGGATCTGCAGTCTTCTGGTATTCCTGCAGCTCCACCACTGCCATTTGAGCATCGGCGATCTTTGAACCTTTCTGAAAACATTCTTCCGCTTTCTTCCGATTGCCTGTAATAGTGATCACACCTTTGGGGCCAGGCATCTTCAGTTTGAGATACACATAATATGGTCGGGCCATGAAGCGTGCATAAGCCGGCCTGCCCAAGATAGCGTGATAGGCACTCTGGAAGTCTACAACTTCAAACGTCAACTTTTATTTGCGGTAATTCTTGGAATCACCGAAAACCACATCAAGAGCAATCTGGCCGAGTGATTCAGCCTTCTTCCCAGGAATGACTCCATGGAAACTCATGTTGCTGGTACTGAGTCTGGACATCAGAATGCCCATCCCTTTCAACGTCTCAGCATATAATATGTTCAAACCACTGCCACCATCCATCAAGACTTTGGTCAGTCGAGTGGCTTCAACAACTGGGTCGACCACCAAAGCTTGCCTCCCAGGGGTGGCGATGTGCATTGGGTGATCGGACCGGTCGAATGTTATGGCAGTCTGAGACCACTTCAGATAACTGGGTGTCGCTGGAGCAACCATATTCACGTCTCGGTTGATAACTTTTAGTCGACTTTTGCTTTCAACATCAGCAAAAATCATCAGGGTGGAATTGACCTAAGGGTATCCATCGTCACTATCTTCCTTGTCCTCAACTTTGTCCGACTCCTATTCCTTATCTTTGAGCTGCTTGCCCTGGAACTGTTGGATCAAGAGTCGGCACTGTCGAGTGGTATGTTTTGGGTAAATGAAATTACCCTCTTCATCTTTCTTGGTGTGGACGAGACATGGCAAATCCAACACATCATTTCCGTCCTGGTCTTTAACTTTCTTGGGGTTCCAAGGTCCTTTGGGTTTTCCTTTAAACTTTCCTTGGGTTACAGCCAAGGCTTCCCCAGGAGCAGCTGGATCGGCTTTCCGCTTCTATTTCCGATTGGAATTTCCTCCGGTTTCTTGAGCGATTGACTTGAGCTTGCCACTCCTGAGTCGATCCTCATCTTCACCATTAGCGTACTTGCTGGCAATCTCCATCATCCGATTCAGAGACATATCTCCAGTCCGACCGAATTTCAGATTCAGTTCTCTGTACTTGACACCTTCTTTGAAGGCACAGACTGCTTGGTGGTCAGGCACATTCTCCACCGTGTGATGTAACGTGATCCATCTCTGGATGTAATCCCTCAAAGTTTCATTCGGCTTCTGCACGCAAGATCGCAGTTCCGTCAGCCCTGCCGGTCGCTTGCATGTTTCTTCAAATGTGGTGACAAACACTCGGGCGAGATCTTCCCAAGTGTAAATGCTGCTGGGTGCTAACTGGTTCAACCACGCTCTGGCCGAGCCCTCTAACATGAGAGGCAGGTGCTTCATGGCCACTTCGTCATTGCCGCCGCCAATCTGGACGGCCACTCGGTAGTCTTCAAGCCAAGTATCGGGCTTGGACTCACCAGTGAACTTACTGACTCCAGTCACCAACCTGAAGTTGGAAGGAATCACAGCGGCCCTGATGGCTCTACTAAAGCACTCTGGCCTCGAAGCATGTGCTCTGCTGCTGGTAGGTGCATCTCTGTCATGACCTTCTCGGTGAGCTCTATTCCTGTCGACCAAACCTTGAAAAAGAATGGATCTCGCATCAAAGCCTGGCTCCCTGGAGTCGACTGGAATCCTTCGCCCAACACTACGAGGGCGCCTATCATCCTGCTGTCGAGGCGCATATGACCCACTCCTCGGGGGAGGGGTGGGCACTCGACGTCGATCGTCACGATCGAATCGGTGATCATATTGCTCATGGTTCCCGTACTGATTACGCCGGTCCCCATGTCCCTCACGCCTCGGGGGTGATCTTGGGCTATGAGCCGACTGGATTGTGTCTGCAGCAACGGATCTGCTGTGAATCCTGTTCCGTGACTGAGAAACAGCGGAATTCTGGTCTCCTGCTGCCCGGAGTAACGCTCTGATCTGCAGCAAGCCTCTGCCAGCCTCCGACTGGAAGGCTGAATCGACTCTGCTATACGGGCTGCAGCTGCTAAATTCTGAATGAGAGTTTGATATACCTGTGGGGGCGGAAAGAGCTGACGTCGACTAGATTCGGGAACCCGTTGTCGTGCACGCTCGTCGAGTGATCACTGGAGGTTCTCCAGTCGATTGCGCTCGGCCAAGTTTGCCAGGCGCGCGTCCTCCAAGGCACGAGCCTCGGGGGTTTCTCCAACGATAGGAGTGTGCAGTGCATCAATGTTCCGGCGACGAAGTTCTTCTCTCTGCAGCGACGTGAGAGGCTCGGGGAGATATTCCTCATGGGGACGCGACAGGTCACCTCCACCCGCGCCTCCGTCGGTGCGGGGAAAACCGGGAGGACTGGGCGGTCCATCGACCATCAGAACCTCCGCCGCCGGATCACTGCTGTCGCACTCGGATGCGGTCTCTGTAGAGCCAGTCGACAGATCGAACAGGCCGTAGAGGGATTCATCGGGCTCGATCGCCGCGACTGGAGGGGTGGCCGACTGGCGTGCCACCGCGTGTCTCACCCACCGCTGAAGTCTCGACCGACCGGAGCGCTTGCACCGGCGGGAAACAGGGAGGGAGGACAACACAGGAGCCGACCGGTAGGGGGTCGACGGTTGCCGCAAGAGAACGCCGCGGACGCATGTGCTAAAGTGCGTTGCCCCGCGGGCGGGGAGTGCGTCCACGTCGAGCGGAGCCTCCTGAAGCCAAGCGGAGTCATCGGTGATGAACGTGAGCGCGCCGAGGCGGATCTCGCGGCCCTTCACCAAAACTCCGCCAAAAACCATGATGATTTGGATCCGAAAAAATCGCAACTCCTCCAACAAATCGCTAAAACACCTGCCCCATGGTGGGCGCCAACTGTCGTGGTTCTAAGTCTGACAGTAATGTAGGGGGTAAGTATGGAGAGGCAAGATCTTAGCTATGGAGAAGTTGTAAGCACA
Organism: Triticum aestivum; assembly: GCF_018294505.1. Lineage (NCBI taxonomy): Eukaryota > Viridiplantae > Streptophyta > Magnoliopsida > Poales > Poaceae > Triticum > Triticum aestivum. The sequence continues at coordinate 540,977,837 of NC_057809.1, read as the reverse complement.
TGAGGTTTACGAGTTCAGGCCCTTCTCGGAGGAAGTAATAGCCCTACGTCTCGGAGCCCGGAGGCGGTCGACTGGATTATGCGTGTATGAATTACAGGGGTGCGAACCCTTTACACTGAGGAGGGGGGTGGCTTATATAGAGTTGGCCGGACCCCTCCGGCCCTCAGTTATGCAGGGTTTTAAATACATTAAGGTCGGGCGTTACTGATAACGCCCCTAATAAAGTGCTATGATGACCATAAAGGCTACTTAATAACCGACCGTTAGCACACGGAGTGCCTTTAGGTCTCCTGTCCGTCGAGTGGTTTGGTCTTGGTCGAGTGATCGCTTCTTGGTCGAGTGTCTTCGAGTCTGTCGAGTGGAACACCTACAAATCGATTGAAAGGTGATTTCTTCTAGAGATGTCCTTGGGTAGGGAAGTTTGGATAGGTCCATGACCCTACCCTAGGTACATAGCTTCGTCACCGGCCAAAGACGGGCCTCGATGCTCAGGATCTGCTCGTTAAGGGTTCGGGGGGCGTTGGCGGCGATCTGCGCACCGTCCGCCCTCCGTCCTTCGCGATCAGCTTCAATGGCCTGGTTGGCAGCGGCCGAGTGACCAGGAAAGAAGTCTTCCAAGACAGAAAGCAAAAAGCCAAAGGTAAAGACGAGAAGCCGGCTCAACCAATAAGCCGACAGCTCAAAGAAGGAAAAAGAGGGAAGCTCACCATCCACTATGTCCTCGATCGCGTGAAAGCTAGAAGTCAGCATCGCCTCCTTGTCGGTCCAGGCGGAGCGCTCGATCGCACACTCAGCAAGGAGTCTGGTCTCCTTGTCCTCCGTCTCCTCCTGGGCCTTCTTGAGGAGCTCCTTCTGTTCCGCCAGCTGCGTGACAAGCTGGTTGTGCTCTTCAGCCAGCTTGTTGCAGTCCACCTCCTTGGCATGAAGCGCGGTGTTGGCTTCGCCCAGTTGCCGTTGAAGGGTGGCGTTGGCCTCTGCAAAAAGTAGAAAAAGAAAGAGACGACAACAGTCAGCAAAGAAAGATGAAGTTTCCAGGAAGATCCGGCCCGAATGCTCAGCAGTCGGTCCGAATCTCGGGGATTGCAGCCCGCGGGTGCGCCAGCGTGCCCCCGCAGAGAAAGAAGGAGACTTACTCCGGCTCTCCGACAAGTCGGCGGCACGATGATCCAACTCCTGGACTCTGGAGTTGAAGGCGGCCGCACGGAGGTTATGATAATGCTGCAGCAAATATATTAGCACTCGGAGCTCGCTAAGTAGAGTTCCGAGCCGCCTGCTCAGCAGCCGGCCCGAAACTCGGGGACTACACCCAGTGGGTGCGTCAGCGCGCCCCCATGAAGAAGTACAAGAATTAAAAACAAAGGAGCAAGAAGTGTACCCGGATGGCCTCTCGCGACTCCAGGAACGCCTTGTTGTAGAGCTTGAGAGCGTCGGCCTCGGTGCGGAGTTTGGATTGAACGTCCAGAATCGCCTTGTTCAGAGGGCCCATTCCGCCTCCTCGCGCTGGTCGCCTTGGTATCCGGGATCGAGGAGCTTGTGGTGCCGGTCTCCAGCGGGCGCGGCGCCGAAGCCGCCTTCGCGAGGCGGCAGCGTAAGGGTGTGCGGACCCCGGGAGTCGGGCCCATCACCATCTCTTTTCCGGCTGGTGGCGCCAGCGGGTCGACCGACTGCTTGTCTCGCGCCTCCTCAGAAGGAGGTGGCGGGGCACGAGTACATCCGGCATGGCGACGTCACCGCTGTCCCTTTCCATAATAGGGTGCTCGCCGCCGGCTTCCCCAGTTTGCACCATGAACTCCGGTGGTGGCGGCGCAGAGTTCAGGGGGACAACAAACATCGCCGACTGGCGATGCGCGGCTTCTTTAGCCTGCTTCTTCGCCGCATCGCCGGCCTCGGCCTCCGCCTTCTTCAGGCGGGCGACGGCCTCCGCCTTGTTAGCTTCCGCCTTATTCAGGCGGGCGGCTTCCCGCTCCTCCCGCGCCTCCCGCGCGTTCCGCTCCGTCCCCTCCCGGAGGTCAGCGGCCGGATCGATCCGCCGGGTGGTGGTGGAGGTCTCCGCCGACCTCACGATGGAGGCGGTGGCCGACTTCTCGAGAGAGAGCGGAGCCCTAAAATCAAGAAAATAAAGCAAAGGAAGTTCAGAAATAATCAATAAGAAGGAAAGCACAAGGGAAAGAAACTTACACCGACACCACAGGGGGCGCCTTGGGGAGCTTCTGGTACTTGGCCGCCTTCACTGCGGCCTCCTCGTGCCTGGTCACGGCGTTTGGATTCTTGGGCTTCTTCGGCGCGCTGCCGAACAAGGCGGCGCCTTGCTTCGCTTATGCGTGCCGGCTCGGGCAGTCGACTCGCCAGAGGGGCCCGCGTCCGCATTGCCAGCACCTCGCGCAGGGCACGGCTCTTCTTCGTCTTCGTCATCATCAGGCCAGGTCTCGATGCCACCTTCTTCGGAGCCACCTGCCTCGTAGACGCCGCCCGTCGCGGTGTCCTCCAAGGCGGCCGCCCCCAAGCCGGGGTCGTCCACATCGCTCACCGCATGGTCCGGCTGGTAGTCACCACCCGCCCCTATGAGGGCGGCCGTCGTGTTCGGCATGTAGATCTATTTCAGACAATGGGAGGCCGGCTGATCAAGACCAAAATCAAGACTAGGGCAGGTGTCACAGAGAGAGAATTGGCAAACTTACCGCAGGCGGCGGGTCGGCGCGAGAATATGGCCGCTTGCCGAAACTCCAAGACCCCTCCAGCCTGAGGCCGGAGATCTCGTTCACCAAGTTCGCGACTTCGGCGGCCGACATCTCCTTAGTGCTCAGCCGACACGGGTCGTGGTGCCCGCTCATCGGGCTGATTAGGTGCGGCCGGCTTTGGAGCGGGAGAACCCGGCGCTCGACGAAGGCGACCAGCAAGTCAGACGCCCTGAGGCCTTCGGTGTTGATCAGCTCCTAGAGCCGTTGGATGGCGGCGGTTCCGTCTGCCGACACCGGCTTCGGTTTGTAGCCCCAGCTAGCCCAGGGCTCGGCAGGCGGGCCGGCTTCGTAAGCGGCAGGTTGAGGAAGTCAGCCGCCGGGTCTATGTTCTCCACGTAGAAGTAGGATTGCTGCCACATCTTGACCGACTGTGGCAGCTTGATGATGGGGAAGGCGTTTTGCGGTGACGGTCGGTGAACTGCAACGAAGGCACCACACTGGGCAGCCACCTCCCGGACAGAGGTGCCCAGTTTGGTGTAGAAGAAGGCTCCCCATAGCTCGATGATGGGGAGAATGCCGAGGTATCCTTCGCACATCATGACGAAGGCAGCCAGAAGCATCACGGTGTTGGGCGTGATGTGATGTGGCTGGAGGTGGTAGAATTCGAGGAATGAGCGAAGGAAGTCGCTCGCCGGCAGGCCGAAGCCCCGGATGAAGTGCGAGCGGAAGACGACCCGCTCGCCCTCAGCCGGCGCTGGTGAGATCTCTCCCTCCGGCGGCACGCGCGCCATCACGTGGCTTGCGCCGGGGAGACGCCGCGTCTCGTGGAGGAAGGTTATGTGATCCTCGTTGACGTTGGATCTGTCCTAGTCTCCTCCTTGCTCGCGCGCTATGGAGAGCTCGATGAAGGAAGGCGCGGCGAGGAAGCTGAGAGTGGGGCGGAGCAAGGAGGCTCATGCGAACGGGCTCGACGGAGATGAACTGCAGCAGCACTCCGGCATAGCTCAGGGGGCGCTGCGGCGAAAGGAAGAAGAAGGAGGCAATGGCGGGGTGGAGGGGCGCGCGTGCTCTGCCGCTCTTTCTCCGCCCCTACTTATAGCCTGCGGGCTATGAAGCCGAGGGGGCGGGCATGGGATCGTGGGATTAACTATGCCCACGACCCCACGTCCCCACCTTTATTGCACAAGATTACTACGCGTAGTAACTCCACGGGTGAACGAAACCGCCCACCTCGACCGCAGCGGATCCGCTCACATGCCGAGGCCTGGTGGCGGTGGGCCTAGCCTGCTGAGGCATCCCATCGCGCGCGTGGGCTCACAGGCTAGCCCGACATGCTGGCACCACATGGCGTGCCCACGACAGGCGGCTGATCGAGAGGCTTAGCCAGCACGCCACCTGGTTCCCGTCGATGCATTCAAAATTCCAGGAAGATCCGACTGGACGTATCCAACTCCTGCCAACCGGCTTCCCGGGAGTCGGACGAGGTTTCTTTCAGAGCGCCCGGAGGAGGAAACTGTTGAGGCTCCTTGGCACATCAACCACAGCGCCTCACCAGCTTCGGGGACTACTGTCGGAGTAATGGGCCACGGGTAGCCTAACCCGAGTCCCGGAACCTTTCAAGACATCGGGCCGGCTGCGCCCCTCAAGACGTCAAGATGAAGCGCCGCCTTCTGGTGGCCGGCTGGCTGAACGGCCGACTACCAGAAGGCGGCCATGCTCAGGAAGGCGGCTCGAAGACAGGTCGACTCCTGGCAGGCGGCCTCCAGAGAGGCCGGCTCCCATCAGTCGGCCCACAGTGCCCTCAAAGTCTGCACCCCCATTAAAGAAGACAGGACGGGGTGAGGCAACAGTGTAGCCCAGCCCCCCCCCCCCCGAATTCGGGGCTGGGCGTGGCCACAGTGCCTCGTGCCAGCGAAGATCTCCGCTCGGCGCGACACTGTTGCCACTTCACCCTCGATGTCACTCCTGACAGGCAAAGCCCTGCTCCCATGACCGCCTGTCGGTACGGCCCAAGGACGGCAGGCCCTACCGGTCAGCGAGAGCCCGAAAGACAACGGGAGCCACACCAGTCGGACCCAAGGGAGGCCGGCTCCCCGCAGCCAGCCCGATCCTTCCTTGGGGGCCCACACACCATTAACCAGATAAGATGCAGAGTGGCTATAGTGGTCTCCCACCAGGCGGCGGGACTAAAGCCACGCCTCCCCGACCGAGCACGTGTCATTAGCAGCACGACTACAGTAATCCGTAGCCGGCAGGACCCGCGAGCGGCGGAGGCGGTCTGTCGGCTCCGTACCAGACCAGCCGGCGGGGCCCACTAGGCGGCGAGCCCCAGCAGTCGGCGGAGAAGCCGGCGACCAGACAGATTGACACCCGGGCCATACGCCCGGCCGGATTAGCATTGTACCCCTGGGGGGTAGGCCTATATAAACCCCCCAGGGCACCCATGCAAAGGGTTCCCACCCTGTTAGGACTAGATTCATACCTAGGGGAGGAGAGAGCGAGCCTTGCCTTCTCCCACCTCTAGCATACAGCTCGAGGAGCACCATTGTACTCACTTGCGCCTTAGTGATCATGCGGAGACCCCGCAGAGCAGGACTAGGGGTGTTATCTCCAAGGAGAGCCCCGAACCTAGGTAAAGTTCGCCGGCGTACGTGTCTACGCCTCATCCGCCGCTTCCAGGCACCGGCGACGTTCTACTCGCTCCCACCATGATAAGCCATCCATTGGCATATGTTGCACCCAACCCCCGACAGAGAGCGTCGAGATGATGAAGATGGCCACCGGAGAGGGATTGCCCCCTCCGGCAGGGTGCCGGAACAAGTCTAGATTGGTTTTCGGTGGCTACGGAGGCTTCTGGCGGCGGAACTCCCGATCTATTATCGTCTCTGAAGTTTTTAGGGTATATGGGTATATATGGGAGGAAGAAGTACGTCGGTGGACCTCCGGACTGTCCACGAGGTAGTGGGTGCGGCCCCCACCCTCGTGGGCAGCCCGGGACTCTCCTGGTCCAACTCCGATACTCCGTGGGCTTCTTCTAGTCCAAAAATAAGTTCCGTGAAGTTTCAGGTCAATTGGACTCCGTTTGATTTTCCTTTTCTGCGATACTCTAAAACAAGGAAAAAACAGAAACTGGCAATGGGCTCTAGGTTAATAGGTTAGTCCCAAAAATCATATAAAATAGCATATAAATGCATATAAAACATCCAAGGTTGATAATATAATAGCATGGAACAATAAAAAATTATAGATACATTGGAGACGTATCAGTGCACAACTTCTATAAACATGCATACAAAAAGGTTCTTGCCTATCTAGGCAAACTAGACTACATCATCTTCCTTCGGATCAAAGGCGGCCAGGATGTCTCTGTGGCATCCCCGCCCGCTGTCGATGGCATCTCGCAGCCACCCTCACCCCATGCTGCAACAAGGCGTCCTTCGCCGCCGTCACCAAGCCACAGTCCAGCTTGAATAGAGCCCAAAGCGCAGCGATCGCAATGTCTGAGAGCCTCCATTGGAATAGGGCCACGAAGCGTTCGATCTCTTCCTTGGTGACCTCCTTGCCCTCTCCAACCACACCCATCCATTGACAAAGGAGCATCTCCCTGAGCTGAGCAATGGAATGCTCTTGTTCTTGGCACGTAGCCGCCGGCTGCGCCGGCCGAGGTTGAAACTGGTGACCCCAACGAGCTTTCTCTTTCCTTTCATTTACTCAACTTACCTAGGGCCATTTGTTGAGGTTTTCTCTTGCATGAGAGTCCACTGCCTTCCTTTTTGCTTGTATCTCTTCTCCATATATGCTAAAATGCCATGTAGGCAGGCTTATAGAGCACTATTATACTTGCTCTTAAAGAGACCAATTCAAAAATCTCCCAACCAAGGCAGATAGTGAGGGATGGAATATTTTTTGTATTTTGCAAAATTACTCAATTAGCGCACTCATTTTCCTTTAAAAATATGTTTAAATGCATCAATTATAACACATGCATGCGTAACCACTAAATGTCCAAGAACTTTTACATGCATCAATGAATTTCCTCATCCTTACATGCAATGATTTAATGCATCTGAAAAACTAAATATATGATAGGGAGCAATAAAAATTGGACTAGCAAAATGGAAAACAAAAAAAAATCGAGATAAGCTCTCTAAACCGCAAAGGGGGAGATATGAGTTTTTTGTAATCTGGTTTGGTTGGTGTAGAGATCTGATCCTATCTCCTGTATAGTTGTTGTGGGGATCAAGTCATAGGACAACCAAACCAATTTATGTAATCTCTTCGTTATATATACACGAGCGAGTTCCCGCTCCATGGTAGAAAACTCTTCCACCATCGTTCCTTTTACATGGTATACAAAGCCTAGCCTCTTCCAACATGTCTAAACATGGCCCTTCCCTCTGCCCCAACAAAGGTGATGAGGGAGGTGGATAAAAATGCCCCGCACCCCGAGGTGGCGGATCTTGCAGAGGATTGTGGCAATGGCCGGAAGATCGAGGCGGTCGCAAACGCGGACCCGGTCCCGAGAGCGATCATTTGCCTCGGCCAGTCCACCTCATCCAAATCATGTGGTAACTTTTACATTGATTTGTAGGATTCGTGAACTCTTGTTATTTTATCTGAACTATTTTTGCAACTCAAACTATGTCCACCCTCAACATGATGTGTATATCAAAATACAATCGAATATTGTTGGTTTAACTGAATATGTATTGAAGATTGAAAAAAATGTTGTCACAGTGACAAGTGATTCCAAAGATACGAAGGCAGCCATTATGGAGACACGTAGTTTGCACATAGGCTAGTCTCCATATGCGTAAGGAGCACGCTCTATATGTGATATCGAGGTTACCAATATGGCTACTCTATTAGAATTGCTCTGACTTAACTTGAATTCATAAAATAAAACAAGGGTTTCTTGGCCTGAAAACTGAAAACGTAGGAGTGCCAACGCAGTGTTTTCATCCTCTTAGCATCAGATTCCTCTAAATAAACACAAATAATTAATTCCCTCACAAAAGTACACAAGGACGAATCGCATACAAATTAAACGGAAACAAGAAATCGCAGCAAAAGGCACGCGCACGAACTGAAAACGGCAAATAATTAACCTGCAGAAACAACCAGACCACTCCACTAGCTCAAGATGGATCATCCAACTGATTGATCAGTTGTGGTTAACCCTCCTGCAGTTGCTCCTGATCTGGCCGTTGCGGCCAGTGATTGGCGAGATGTTGCCCATCTTCACCATGGACTGCGCGAAGTGCTGGAAGAAGATGTCCTGGCTGGCGGCGTAGAGCTTGACGAGTTCCGCGGTGGCTGGGCTGCCGGTGAAGAGCACCTCGTCGGAGCTGAGCAGGCTTTGGTGCACCAGCAGGTTCCTGTAGTACTGGTTGTCGAACTTGAATGGCGTCACGTGGTCCAGAAAGAAGAGGTTCTGGTCGCCGCCGGAGCGCGGGCACCGCGGGCGCAGCACCGCCGCCGCCGCCGGGTCCAGGGTGGAGTCTGGGAGGCCTTTGCCCGTCTGGTTGTACAGCCGCTGACGGAAGCTCGTGCACCGCGAGTCGCCAATGGTGTGGCTACCTGTAAAATATGGTTCAGTTTCCGGCCAGGGATTCGATCACGAGTTCATGACAAGATTCATCTTCCTAGTAGTATGATGTAATCTCTCACTGTAAGTTAGCACTGGTCAGTTTCTAACATGTAGCCTTTGACGTGTGCTTGATACAGTATGTGCAGGGCATGACTTGACATGCTACGGCCGGGTGCATGGATGCACGAATCCCGTGACTCGACGAGTCAAGAACGTACATGGCGTAGTACCAATCATCAGCAGCGACCTATAGGTACCTTACACGCAATTTAATGATGATGGACATAATTGTCACGTACTACAGTTGCATGGATTGACTTTGTCGCTACATACTCTACGTTAACAGTTGAAACGTGAGGTGTACATAGTAAGGTGGAGCCCCCATCACATCTATCCATCCATCCAAGTGCACGAGACGAACAGTTGGTGTAATAAACGATGATGCGGTAAGAGCTCTGTGGATGTACGTACCGAGGAGAGCGACGAGGTCGACGATGTCAAGGCCCTGGAGCTTGAACTTGGTGATGATGGTGGGGAGGGTATTGTTGGGAGCGGGGATGTCATTGTTGGAGCCCTGGATGCTGGCGCCCAAAGAGTCTCTCCTACCAAGAGGCACGATCCAGCCTGGGCCGCCGGTCTGCACGGTAACAAAAAGATTGGCCCGTGAAATTTTTCCAGAGTAGGAAGTAAATTTTGTCACGCAGAAAGTAATCAAGATGGGATTGTATGCGACTGTGAAGTGTCTGGAGTGCTGGACATCTTTGTTCTGGAGCAGAACTTGTACTAGTAAAAAAGTGAGGGAATTGCACAAACCACAATTATTGGGGCCAAATTTACACGTTCCAATTATTGGGGCCAAATTTACACAAAGCGGCTGTATTTTTTTTAGAAAAGGAGGAGGGCAAAGCGGCTGTACTGTGTTTCTAAAGAAACATGCTGCAATACGTCATTTATATATACATTCTATTTTTTTGCGGGGGGCTTCCAATGTTTCACAAACCAACTTACTCTCGAGCACGTGTTATCTACAATACAGTGTGCTAAGCACTTTTTACCATGACCTTATCCTGTGACATGGGATGCCATATTACTTTATATACCTATCAGATAATTTTGCCGCTGCTTTACCGAGCAGTGCGCCCCCACCTTTGTGTCTTCTTTTAGTACGGATTTTTTTTATAACCATGCGTTCAGTACGTACATGTGTCACACAATTCATTTACCATGCCAACATTGAAATTCAGGGGAGGGGGTCAATTGGGAGAGGACACATGTCTGTAGGCTGTAGCTTCACATTTCCGGCAACATGATTCGCTGCGAGTCCGCACACAAACTGGGAAGGAATATATACGGACAGCAAGAGGAACAGTTACGGGCGTTTGCAAGAAACTTGGTGGCGCGCGCTTGGCTTGAGTAATGATTAGCCAAGGAAACAGATTCATGGGGCTCTGGTAGCAAGCGACATGACGTAAAGCCAGCAGTAGGACGTACCATGACGGTGGAGTCGCGCGCGGCGAGGGCGAGGACGTCGGCGCAGGAGACGGTGCGAGGGCAGGCGGCCTCCAGCGCGGCCTTGATCTCGTCCACCACCTCGAACCCTCTCGCCGAGTCCTTGTTCGGGTTGGACCGCTTCTCGCTCACCACCGACGCGCTGCTGTCCAGCAGGATCGACGCGTCGCATCCCTGCACGCACACACGTGTAAACGACGTCCATATGATGATGACCATCGATCGATTACGCCGCCATGGACGCACGCACGCATGAGGGTGATGTGGTTGCTGCGTACCTTGACGAAGCAGTCGTGAAAATGGAGGCGGAGGAGGGAGGCGGCCATGCGGGGGTCCTGGGCGTGCGCCTTGCCGACGATGGACGCCACGATCTGCTGCGCCTGAGGGCACGAGTGGTCGTAGAAGTGCGGGTCCAGCTGCTGCTGCCCAGCCGGAGGAAATGCGAAGGTGGCGGGGAAGAGGAGGAGGGCGACCAAGGCGACGGCGGCAACCATTGCACCCCTCGTCATCGACATCGCTCTTACCGGAACTAGCTCGTTGGTGTCTTCTTGATGCTGTCCTTCTTACTGTTCAAGCGATGATGGTTGTGGTGAGAGGTAGCGGTAGCAGGGGTGGGCTTATATAACCGAGGCTTGCGAGGCTTTAGGTTGAATAAAACATGTGGCCATGCATGCATGCATGTTAATTACAGTATTATGGAGATACTTTGCGGGGCCAAGTATAACAAGCGTGGCTGGCTCGAGGCAGCTTCTCTGGCTCTTCCCTCACCTTTAAGTTGATATATACTTTTGATCACCAAAATATACTAGTATCATTTGTTCAATAGGTGTAGCTATTCCACTGGCCTAGCTTCCTTCTAGTAGTAGATAGGTATAGTTCTATAGAGTAACTCTTTTACCACAATTATTAGCTAGCTGTAGAGCAATATATGCATGGGCGATCTCAAGGCGCCAAATGCCCTTGTTTCCCGGTGGCCAACTTATTCTCTATATATACGGGCATCTGCATTTTTGTAAATTACATATGTGTGTATCGATGTAAAGAGAAAAGAAGCTCTTCAAAGCCAGAAACGTAAAAGGAAAAGGAAAAGGAAAAGGAAAGATGTATTGAGTAGCTAGCTAGCAGTGTTGTGTCATGTAGAATAAACATTTGAAGGTAGCAATCATGCATGTTTGTGGTAGCCCTTTCCATGTGTCCTTTGACGAAAGCCACCCGGACGATTAGGAGTCGAAGAGGTAAAACTAAAAGCATTGCATTTCTCTCTCTTTTTTTTGACACATTGTTTTCATAGTCTGTTCAGGATTTCTGTTCACACATGAACACGTCACCGTGTACCTTCAACGCCGAGGATGATGCACCGCAGCTCACGCCGAAGGAGACCCGTCCGGAAGCGCGGTACGCAAGCAATCCGGCGGGTGCTTTTCAGGACCCGAAACCCCACGCGCCCGAGAGGGACCCCGTCTGGACGTGCGGCGGCTATGGGCTGCCCTAGGTCGGTTCGCCCGCCCCTAGAGCCTCGAGGATCGCTGCCCTTCAACACGAAGAACAAACGAAGAACGAGAGAAAAAGAATAAAGGAGGGATGTAAAACTAGGGTAAAAAGTAGATGTGTTTTTCGATTGTGTGTTGTTATTCAATCGGCCGTCACCCCTTACATATATATGAGGCGGCTGGACTTTCCGTACAAGAAAAGGACTCAAATCCCGTCCAAAACATCAAAAGATAACCTAACTCGGACTACGAGGGCCGGAACTTCCGGTCAGCCCGGAACTTCCGGGCTGAAATTACATCAAGTAGCCCTCTTGCATTGAATCTGCAGGTCGCATGCTACTTCGGATGACGATGGTTCCAAAAGCAAAGTTGTAGATCTTGCAATGGACAAAAACTCTTCAGTTGATCACTTTTTCATCTGAGGTCATCTTGATGTCGAAATCGGCCCCGCAAATCTGCAAATAATGTTAAAATTCCAGTTTTCGGGGCGCACCGCGTGCAAACTTTCGGTTTAGCCTGGAACCTCCCCGGAAGTTTTGCCCGGAACTTCCGGGGCAAACTTATGCAGCACACTATTTTGGCTCTAACTTTTGCATACGAACTTCGATTTAGACGTTTTTATATCGAAATCGATCGTCTCGACGAGACGAAGACAATTCGTGTAGAAATATTACTCATATGAGTCCATCTTGGGGGCATAATCAGCCGAATAGTGTTTTGAATGTAAAATCTCAGTACTTCAAACACAACTTCGGCCTTAGAGATTAGCTCGGATGGCTACGGCCCAAATATCAAAGTTTCTCCTTTTGACGATACGGAACTTTCTCACTTTGAGCACTTTTCCATTTGAAGCCTTCTTAATTATATTTTTGACCATGCCAAAATCTGATGTCAACACATGCCCTCCTGTTTTTCGGCAAAACTTGCGTGCCGAAAAATAACCTGCACAATGCTTTTCCTAAGGACGATGTCAACACTCCATCGGTCATTTTATGTGCTTAGGGCGATAATTTCTATATCGGCCATGTTTAACTTCTTGTTTACATTATACCTTGGAACCGATTACCACCAATCGACTTTAAAGAGATGGGAACGAACCCGTTCCTCGTAGCACTAAGGAAATCAAACTCTGAGAGGTCACGCCCTGTTAAGCAAGTAACATCCGGATGATTCCAATCCACCGATGCATCGGCCAAAGCAACACAAGCCGAATTATCCGCGTGAATGACTTCTACCTCATCATCGACCCACTGTATTAAGAATTGATGCATGGTAGATGGCACACATTGGTTAGCATGAACCCAATCGCGGCCTAATATAACATTATAGTTGCCTTGCACTTCGGCGATGAAGAATGTGGTGGCCAAAGTTTTGCTTCCCAGGGTGAGTTCCATGCACATCACACCTTTGGCCTCTGTCTTTTCTTTACCCTCAAATCCATTAAGTACCATATTGGTCTTCATCAATGCATCATTATCTAATCCCAACTTCCTGAAGACCGAGCAGGGCATAATATTTACCACAACACCAACATCAACGAGCATCCTAGCAACCGGCAATCCGTTAATATGACCTTTGAGGTACAATGGCTTCAAGTGTTTCACCGGTTCTTTTGGCTTCTCGAAGATAGCGTTCTTTGGACCAAAATCCAGTTGAGCCACCTCCCCTTCTTCACCTATAGCACGAAACTCGGCAGGTAAGTAATACACCATATTAATATCCATACCTTCCCGAACCGGCGTAGAGTCGTAATCCACCATCTCATCTTCATCCCCCAATGTGTATATTGGGCTCAAAGTTTCCTCAATTGAAGGGGATTTTTCATGTGGTGTGGACGATGTAATAGGGGTTGCATCATCCTCTTTTGGTGGTGAAGGTGTTGCTGCAGCTAATGTAGAAGCATCTGTGTTTTGTTTTTGTTTAGGCCTCCACACTTGTTTTGTGAGTGCCATGGGCCGAATTTCACTTAACAATTCGTCCCTTTGCCTCTCCTCTTTGTGCTCTTCTTTCTCGTGGTTCCTCATGCATTGTAATCTTCTTTTCATGGTCTTGGTTAAACCGGGAGGACACCACTTAGGTTGAGTATATTTGGGATCCCTTGGTTTGGCCTTACTTGTGCTCGCCTCATGATCACTAACCATGGAACCCTGCTAAACAATAACAATATCACCATTAGAAGTAGCCAGATTACCAACAACCGGCTTTTCGATCTCCTTTTGCTTGTCGCATTCTGAAATTTCCGCATTAGATGACTTAACACGCCACACTTTTTTATTGGCCTTACTTGGAGAAATTTTTGTTGGCCGATTAGCACCATAGCTCAAACGACCTTGTGTGGGATAATAAAGCCTCTCGCGAGCAGGCCTTCTAGGTGCTGCCCACCCCATATGGAAAGCATAAGGAGCCATTGGGGCTGCCCCCATCCTCCACTGAAGCCTCTCATGTAATATGGCGCATAGGAGGGTTGTGACATCCATGGTGTCGGTGCCCATGACCCATATGGCCTTGCATATCGTCGAAACTCTTGCTCCGGAGGCAATCTTGAACGCTTTGAATGTGATGGCCGATTAGAGCTAGAACCGGCCGCTTGACTTGCATATTTGGATAGCAACATATTAAAAGTTGGCTTGATTCTCTTGTTCTTAGTTTCATTCTTTTTCCACTTGCCAACTTCTGAATTCTTGGGCTTGATCAATTTAACATGAGCATCCTCTTGTACTTGTGGTTGCCCCCCGAGTGTAGCATTTTTTATAGTGATCTTCAACACTTCCTTACCATCGGGTTGCTTCTCAAGCACAATCTTTCTTCCCAAGACCTTGTCACCCTCCTTGCTATTCCTGGGTTCACCAATAACAACATTATCTTTATTAGCGGATTCGGCTATGTTAGGCCGAATTAACATTTTCTTCCCTTCCAAGTCTATGGTGTTTATGGGGAAGGGCTGCTTATCAACTTGCATCTCAGCAAAATTCAATCGTCCGTCATTAATGGCCGATTGTATCTGTCGTCGAAAAACATTGCAATCGTTAGTAGCATGAGAAAATGAATTATGGTACTTGCAATAAGCACGCCGTTTCAGCTCTTCAAACGGCGGTATGGTGTGTGATATTCTAATCATCTTATCTTGCAAGAGAGCATCAAATATTTTATCACACTTTGATATATCAAAAGTAAACCTCATCTCCTCATCACGATTCTTGCGAATCGGCTTAAGAGCATTGCACATATAGGGTTTGGCCTTTGAGGACCAAACAAATTCAGTAGTATAGACATCAACCTCATCGTTCGAATTATCATCATTGTGTTCAATCATATGCATTCTAGGATGATCGGTTGTTGACCTATGGACCTCTTTACTTCGACTCTCTTGGGCCAAAGCTTTTTGAAAGACTTGATTAATGCTCAAAAACTCATAACTTTCTAGCCTCTCTTTAATGTGAGTTTTCAAACCATTAAGAACAAGATCCGCCAAGTCTCTCTCAGTTATCACTAAGCTATACCATCGGGTTTTTATATCTCTAAATCTCTTGACATAATCGGTGACCGATTCATCGTGTTTTTGCCTAACCGATGTAAGATGTGACAACTTAAGCTCATTATCTCCGCTATAAAAGTGATCATGAAAATTTTGCTCTAATTGCGACCATAAGAGAATTGAACCATGTGGTAAAGCAGCAAACCATGAAAATGCGGTGCCAGTTAAAGACAGGGGAAATAAACGCACTTTCAACTCTTCTATGGAACCTGCTTCACCCAACTGTGCTAGATACTGACTCACATGCTCCCAAGTCATTTTCGTACCCTCACCACTAAATTTAACACAGGAACCTTATAACCTTGAGGGTAAGAAATTGCATCGAAGTGTTCAGGATAAGGCTTTTGGTACACACGACTCTTTACTTTTGGCTCGTTTCCGAAAGTTTCTAGAAACATCTTATGCAAATCCTCCCTTAATTTAGCTAAAATTGGATCCGAGGTAGATGACGATGTTTGTGGCAATGACATAGGAGCAACCTGAGTACTAGCTATTGGTGCCACTTGTGAGATGGGCGCCGAACCATAATTCGGCGGAAGACCAAACATGCTTGCGCCTATGGGTGGTGTGACAAAGTGATTCGGCGTTGACGCCGAATTGGGCACACTCATAATAGGATTAGGGTATGTAGGTGTAGCCACAAGCTGGTTGGTTTGTGTAGGGTAAAAATTCAACGGCATATTATATTGTTGTTGCATAGATGGTGCCGATGAAATAGGTAAAATTGGACTAAGGTTTTCGGATATACCAACAATACCATTAGATGATGGAGGCATATTTTTCTGAGCATTAGCACTAGCCACAAGAATTGTATGCCATCACATTACCCTTACTAACAAGACTTTCAATCACAGCCACTTGCTCTGGAGAAAAAACTTTACTCACAGTGATCACATCTTGTTCGTCGATGAGGGGAGGAAAATTGACGTTTCCAGCGGGAGTGATGTTGCCTTGACGGTCCTTCTTGAAACTTGAAAGAAACGCTTCCAAATCCTCCTTCTCGCGCTTCTTATTGAGCGCCTCAAAAGCCTCTTCATGCTGCTTCTTGCGTGCTTCGTAGGCTTGGCGATGTTCATCCGATAGTTCATCAAGACCGGGCTTAATGATGTTATCGGCGTCAACTTCTGAGGGCTTGGGGAGATTAGACATGGTTGATGATGATTCTTGATCTTTCGTCCCAGCGGAGTCGCCAAAAAGTGTGTTCGCACACGAACACGTCACCGTGTACCTCCAACGCCGAGGGTGATGCACCGCAGCTCACGCCGAAGGAGACCCATCCGGAAGCGCGGTACGCAAGCAATCCGGCGGGTGCTTTTCAGGACCCGAAACCCCACGCGTCCGGGAGGGACCCCGTCTGGACGTGCGGCGGCTATGGGCTGCCCTAGGTCGGTTCGCCCGCCCCTAGAGCCTCGAGGATCGCTGACCTTCAACACGAAGAACGAACGAAGAACGAGAGAGAAAGATGTAAAACTAGGGTAAAAAGTAGATGTGTTTTGCGATTGTGTGTTGTTATTCAATCGGCCGTCACCCCTTACATATATATGAGGCGGCTGGACTTTCCGTACAAGAAAAGGACTCAAATCCCGTCCAAAATATCAAAAGATAACCTAACTCGGACTACGAGGGCCGGAACTTCCGGTCAGCCTGGAACTTCCGAGCTGAAATTACATCAAGTAGCCCTCTTGCACTGAATCTGCAGGTCGCATACTACTTCGGATGACGATGGTCCCAAAAGCAAAGTTGTAGATCTTGGAATGGACAAAAACTCTTCAGTTGATCACTTTTTCATCCGAGGTCATCTTGATGTCGAAATCGGCCCCACAACTCTGTAAATAATGTTAAAATTTCAGTTTTCGGGGCGCACCGCGTGCAAACTTTCGGTTTAGCCCGGAACCTCCCCGGAAGTTTTGCCCGGAACTTCCGGGGCAAACTTATGCAGCACACTGTTTTGGCTCTAACTTTTGCATACAAACTTTGATTTAGACGTTTTTTATATCGAAATCGATCGCATCGACGAGGCGATGACAATTCGTGTGGAAACATTACTCATATGAGTCCATCTTGGGGGCATAATCAGCCGAATAGTGTTCTGAATACAAAATCTCAGTACTTCAAACACAACTTCGGCCTTAGAGATTAGCTCGGATGTCTACGGCCCAAATATCAAAGTTTCTCCTTTTGACGATACAGAACTTTCTCACTTTGAGAACTTTTCCATTTGAAGCCTTCTTAATTATGTTTTTGACCATGCCAAAATCTGGTGTCAACAATTTCTCATCCGGTTCAAATGTACACTACAATGTATCCCCCCGGACGACTGGGGTTCGACCATGCTGCCACCCCCTCCGTATTTCCGTCCCCTTTGTCGTCATCGGTGAGGGTGATGGCGAGGTCTTTGGCGCCTATCGAAGTTCTGTTCAAAAACCTCGTACGAGAACTTGTATAGAGAAGGATTTCCCGCGACGCAGCAGTTCTTCCGTACCAACTTAGCCGCCCGGCGCTGCTATTGGCATAACAACCAGTACACCATAGGTTGACCCAGCCCAGTCCTCTCATACTAGGGCTGGCTCCTCGCATTGCTCCTCATGCGAGGGCATATGTCTCAATGGCGGCAACCTCAAAGGAGAAGACATCGCCAAACTAGCGACATGTGGCGTGCACCGGTGTTGAGGACCACCATCCTCGGCCATGTGGGCCGCGATGATCATGGGTTGCAACAAAGAGGGTGCCATATCTAAATACGATGTCCCTGTCATGTGTCGCTTGTCTACATTGCTGGTTGTGGATTTTGGCAATCATCTCACATGGTTGCTCATTGGCCAAGTGGGAACAGGTTGGGAGCATTAGATCAGGGTGATCACTTGGCTTGCGGGCATCAGCCATGACGCTTTGGGCGACTTCAAGGTATATCTTTCGCTATCTCCCTATTCCTGATGAAACCCCTGATTCCCTAGGCTTGGGCGAAGAAGGTGATCCAACGTCATCCCCTTCTTGAAGGCACAATTCTGGGACCGTGGGGGTGGTGGGTGAGGGAGTCCTGGATTAAGGGGTCCTCGGGCGTCCGGGCTATGTGACGTGGGCCGGACTAATGGGCCATGAAGATACAAGACATAAGACTTCCTCCCGTGTCCGGATGAGACTCTCCTTGGCGTGGAAGGCAATCTTAGCGTGCGGATATGAATATTCCTTTCTCTGTAAACTGACTCTGTACAACCCTAGCCCCCTTCGGTGTCTATATAAACTGAAGGGTTTAGTCCGTAGAGGCAATCATAATCATATAGGTTAGACAATTAGGGTTTAGCCATTACGATCTCGTGGTAAATCAACTCTTGTAACCCATATACTCATCAAAGTCAATCAAGCATGACGTAGGGTATTACCTTCATCAAGAGGGCCCGAACCTGGGTAAAACATCGTGTCCCTTGTCTCTGTTACCATCAATCCTTAAACGCACAGTTCGGGATCCCCTACCCGAGATCTGCCGGTTTTGACACCGGCATTGGTGCTTTCATTGAGAGTTCCGCCATGTCGTCGCCAGAAGGTTCGATGGCTCCATCAGTCATCTACACCAATGCTGCCCTGAGGGAGGTCTTTTTCCCCGGCCAGATCTTTGTGTTCGGCGGCTTCGCACTACGGGTCAACTTGCTTGGCCATCTAGAGCAGATCGACAGCTACACCCCAGGTCACCAGATTAGTTTTAGAAATCTGGATTACGTCGCTGATATCCGAGGAGACTTGATTTTCCAAGGGTTCGCGACCCCAACCTCCGCTCTGGCCTTAGATCCGGAGCACGTCTCCAGGTCCGAAGACGGGATTCCCAAGCCCGCCGGACTCTCTACGGCTATTAAGCCTAGTACGGGAGAGTCGCAGGAAGCAGTGTCGCCGGCAATCATCAGAAGCCGAGCTCTTCTCCGAACACTGATGTGACGCCACAAGACCGATGCTCGAGAAGACTTCCATAGGTTCCGGATTTCTCCGTGTGTTTCATTTTTGCTTGGTCCTTTTTTTTGTGCATTGCATCATGCAACCCATTTTAAAACTCAACTAAATAAATTGCATGGATCTTCGGTCCATTTAAATCGAGGGATATTCACAATGGTGATTTCTCTTTAGAACATTACCCTCCCAATATTATTAGGGAGCTATAATAAATACTCCATTCTTATGGAATCAACCTAAACACACTTGCATCTTTCTCTTGCCAGCAATCCCTCATCAAGTGCAACACCCCATCTCTAGTTTCTTCCTTTTCAATTCTCACCTATTTGTTGCAAGTGACATTTTTCTGTCACCTAAAAATGTTCATTCTTTTCCTATAATTGTACCATGCCATTTACCTCTCTGCCAAATCTCATCTTTTTCTGAGTTGTTTTGGTTGGGTTTAAAATGGGTCAAGTTTGAATTAATTCAAACTTGGATCATTTTCTACCTGTAAAAAAGTTTGCCAAAGCATTTTATTCTAATATCTCAGAAACCCAGGATCCCAGGGCTATTTTTATACACTCCATACCCTTCTCCTTAACCCCTAATATTTTCTTGTAACATCTGTTTTTTTTTGTTTTTCTTAAAAAGACAGAGTATGAGATTTAAGATGGGGAAGAGAGTGCACAGCCCATCTGGCCTCCAACCACCAGCAGTAATTGGGCCGGCCCAAGGCCAAAACCCACCTAACCTAACCTAGCCTCGACCGAACCCTCGCTCTCTTGCGCCGCCCGAGCCTCTGGCTCGATCTCCTCCCTCAGCGCCATCTCTCCCTCGATCCCATCTCTCTCTCTCTCTCTCTCTCTCTCTCATGACCAGCGCCGGCCTCGTCCCCCTCCCTCAAGCACGTCGTCGCCTCCCTCCTTCCTCTCCTGTAGCTCATCCCCGACCACCTAGGCCGAAGCTCCCGCTGCTGCGCCTTGGACAGGAGGTCCCCCATGGAGGCCCGCCTCACTTGCAGCGCCCTCTCCTCCGTTCCGCTGCTCCGCCTCCCTTGCCATGGCGCCCCATCGGCCGGCGAGCCCAAGCCTGCCGTCGTGCCCGACCGAGTCTCCTCCCTCTACTCTACCCCGCCTCCGCGCCACCGTCCTCCATGGTCGTAGCCGGCCGAGCTCGAAGCTCCCGCCGCTGCACCTCGTCGCGTCTCTGCTGCCGGTGACCTCGCCTGGACCTGTCAAGCTTCGTCGCCCTGCTTCCCCTGCATCCTCTGCTTCGAGCAGGAGGACGAGACGCGCCCCCAACCCCCTGCCTCACTGCGTTCTGCGCCAGAGTTCCCCTTCCCGACGCCTTTGATCCATCACCTCGCAAAGGAGAGGACCAGCAACACAAGCCACATTGAGCCACGGCTAAAAACCTGCCGCGTTGACCAAGGCCCTGCTCAAGCCCGCGAAGTGTACGACTACACGACGCCCGCCAAGTTCGACTACCACCGACACGTAACTCACCGTCGCAGTGTGTTATCGTCCGCCAAGAACAAGATGGCCCGAACATCTACGGATCCTGTACCACTACCGTCGCAAGAACGAGACCGACAAGTCTGAAAACCCCAAGTACCACGACAACCCTGAAGGGATTCGATTTCGCCAAGTTCCTCTTCGACACTATGTACCACTACTGCCGCCGAACTTCTACAGAACGTGTACCACAACCATCGTCCAAGACCCGTGAACGACTATCGATGACCCTCCAAGTTCGACCACGATTGCTATGTACCACCACCATCGACGTGAACCAACTACTACCACTACGAACGTGGCAAGAACGCCTACTTCCACTACGAACTTGATCCGTTCCGAAAAGTCACGCCTCGAAGGTATAACCATCGAGAACGACCGTCCGAGAACGAATGCATGTATTGTATGAGATGAACCCCCATATTTGCACCGTGTCTGAAATTGTCGCTTGCATGTTCCTCCTCGTTGCCATGCCGTCCACCCGTGGGAACCCGGCAACCGGGAGCACCCCATCTTCTTGCATGACACACTCACACCCACTTCCTTTTGCACCGATATCCCCGTGAGCTACCGGATCATCGGAATGTTGCCGCGGCATCATTTCCGTTTCGTTGCCGTGGCACCCCTTTCTTTCTACCACGGTGACAAATGCTCTCATCACGCTCATGTCAACTTTTAATAAAAATTGCATAAAACTTGCAAATGTTATCCGCATCATGATAATAACCTTTAAATGTTTAAATTTGTTGTTGCACCAAATTGCTAAATGCTTATGGGGATTTACCAGAATTGTTGTTGTTGTTGTTTCCGGCCTCATTTAAAATGCCTAACTATGTTTTCTACTCATGTTTCACCTCTTGCCATGTTTAACAACATTTAATATTGTTGAGTATCTAACCGAGATGAACCAAATAAGGATGTGGTGTTCCGTCAATATGCAACTCGTTGCTTATTGAGCTCCACTTAACTTGTAGTATTGTTTTTGCACTTTGCCATGCCATGCCTCATTAAACCGGACATGCATCATACTTGGTTGTGCATCATGCCATGTTTATGTGATGGTTGTTTACTATGTTGTTTGCTTCTTTCCGTTGTTGCCTCTTCGGGTTAGTTCCGTTAATGTCGCGTTTGCGAGGATTCGTTCGACTACATCCGTTTATCTTCTTCATGGACTCGTTCTTCTTCCTTGCGGGATTTCAGGCAAGATGACCATACCCTCAAAATCACTTCTATCTTTGCTTGCTAGTTGCTCGCTCTATTGCTATGCCTATGCTGTGATACCTACCACTTGCTATATCATGCCTCCCACATTGCCATGTCAAGCCTCTAACCCACCTTGTCCTAGCAAACCGTTGTTTGGCTATGTTACCGCTTTGCTCAGCCCCTCTTATAGCGTTGCTAGTTGCTGGTGAAGATTGGAGTTTGTTCCTTGTTGGAACATGCATATTTGTTGGGATATCACAATATCTATTATTTAATTAATGCATCTATATACTTGGTAAAGGGTGGAAGGCTCGGCCTTATGCCTGGTGTTTTGTTCCACTTTTGCCGCCCTAGTTTCCGTCATACCGGTGTTATGTTCCTTGATTTTGCGTTCCTTGCACGGTTGGGTTATAATGGGAACCCCTTGACAGTTCGCCTTGAATAAAACTCCTCCAGCAAGGCCCAATCTTGGTTTTACCATTTGCACTAACAACCTACTACCTTCCCTTGGGTTCTGCAGACTCAAGGGTCATCTTTATTTTAACCCCCCCGGGCTAGTGCTCCTTTGAGTGTTGGTCCGAACTGAGCTGCCTGCGGGGCCACCTCGGGGATACTTGAGGGCTGGTTTTACTCGTAGCTAGTCTCATCCGGTGTTGCCCTGAGAACGAGGTACGTGCGACTCCTATCGGGATTTGTCGGCACATCGGGCGGCTTTGCTCGTTTAGTTTTACCATTGTCGAGATGTCTTGTAACCGAGATTCCGAGTCTGATCGGATTGTCTTGGGAGAAGGAATATCCTTCGTTGACCGTGAGAGCTTGTGATGGGCTAAGTTGGGACACCCCTATAGGGTTTTGAACTTTCGAAAGTCATGCCCGCGGTTATGGGCAGATGGGAATTTGTTAATGTCCGGTTGTAGAGAACCTGAAACTTATCTGAATTAAAATGCATCAACCGCATGTGTAGCCGTGATGGTTTCTTCTCGGCGGAGTCCGGGAAGTGAACACGGTGTTGGAGTTATGCTTGACGTAGGTTGTTCTAGGATCACTTCTTGATCATAGTTTCTCGAATGTGCTTTGCCTTCTCTTCTCGCTCTCATTTGCGTATGTTAGCCACCATATATGCTAGTGCTTGTTGCAGCTCCACCTCATACCTTTTCCCTACCTATAAGCTTAAATAGTCTTGATCGCGAGGGTGTGAGATTGCTGAGTCCCCGTGACTCACAGATTACCTCCAAAACCAGTTTGCAGGTGCCGATGATATCGTGCAGGTGACGCAACCAAGCTCAAGGAGGAGCTCGATGAAGTTTGTGTTCGTTGTGTTGTTTCGTTTCCAGTTGATCAGTAGTGGAGCCCAGTTGGGGCGATCGGGGATCTTTGTCACATTTGGGGTTGTTCTTCATTTTGATTCCATAGTCGGACATTGAGTGTAACTGGATGAATATAATGTTATTTATGCATTGTGTGACGTGGCGAGTGTAAGCCAACTATGTATCTCTTTCCCTTATTTATTACATGGGTTGTGTGAAGATTACCTCACTTGCGACATTGCTTACAATGCGGTTATGCCTCTAAGTCATGCTTCGACACGTGGGAGATATAGCTGCATCGTGGGCATTACAAGTTGGTAATCAGAGCCCTCCCCGACTTTAGAGCCCCCTGCTTGATCGAATCACTGGCGTTGTTGAGTCTAGAAAAATGTTTTGAGTCTTTTAGGATTATATATATCGGAGAGTAGGATTCTTTTTACTCCTCAGTCCCTTCGTCGCTCCGGTGAGGCCTCCTGACGTAGAGTTTTGACTCTTCTCTCCTCAAATTTCACAAAAAAAATTAGGACCACGCGGGTATCTTGGAATCGTTCCGATGGTTTTGTGACGAGAACATTGTTCTTGGTGCCTCCTGACATTTAGGGGTTGTGGCAGTGTCCCGGGGAGTTGAGCTCCGAGGTGTTGTCGTCACAATTTTATCGTTGCAGTTCTGGAATACCTGAGTTTCGCCGACATAGAAAATCTCTTTTATGCAGTTGTTGGTGAGATAACCTCGACGCCACCTAGTACTGGGGCGAGAGTTCGGGAGTATTGCCATAACTCGTATAACAGATGCTTTTCGAAGGTTGAGGTAAATGATTCCGAAGTTTTCTTGGTTATGTGTTGAAGGATGGATACAACTGGATGTAGGATTTGTTAGTTTTGGGTGAGATATTATGCTTCCCCTATATCCCAACACCTGATTGCATAACCAGAAAGTTTCGGGAGTTTATAAGTGGGAATTCAAGTAGCTCTTAGGATATCTTTCCGGCAGATGCATGATATGAGATTGGGGTTCGGCGTCTAGTGGTCCGCCTATCCACGGTTGGTTTTACAGTGGTCTCGTTGTGTCTTAAAGAGTCCTTGGCTATGCTGACTCGGGGACACTTCGTATGTCATGTGCACTGCCTTATACATGATGGTGCTGTACGATTGAGCCCGTGTAGGCCCCACCACAAAAACTTCGGATGAAATCTCTTTCATATGTTTGTTTCGGCTTATTTTGCAAGTCAATCGTTTGTTTTTGTTTTTAGTTGTGGTATTCGAGTTGCTTCGAAGTCAAATGTTGATGCCATACCTTTCCTAAATGGTGTTCTCATACTTCTATGTGAATCCTAATCCTTCATGATAATCGAGATTGTCATGTCAATCCTTTTTTTCAACCGGTGTGTTTCTCTTCAAGTGGATCCGATCTTTTCAACATCCGCAAGATCAACTCAGTTTTCGTCAACGGTGTTTGTTTCATCCATCTTCAAGTTGTCTTTGTTTTTCCCGCCCTCCCACCCTTGTTTCTTCAAGGACTCAGAATTCTTAATCAACTATCATGTTATTGATGAGAAGTCTCTCCATTCTTTTTCGTCAATGTTCTTACCCGGTGGTTCTCTTGAAGATACTAACGAAGCTTCAAGTTCATCATTCTTCGTTCTCTTTCTTCTCTGGTGGATTCAATGCAAGCTTTCGGTGTTGATCATATCTTTTTCATTGGTTCACATGCTTTCCATGTTGGAAGTCCTTACCAAAGACTCTCTTAATCTTTCACTTCTCGCTATTGAATTGTTCCGGAGTGCTGAAGATATCTCGAAG
This sequence comes from Triticum aestivum, assembly GCF_018294505.1. NCBI lineage: Eukaryota > Viridiplantae > Streptophyta > Magnoliopsida > Poales > Poaceae > Triticum > Triticum aestivum. The sequence continues at coordinate 540,953,290 of NC_057809.1, read as the reverse complement.
ATTCGTGTTTCCACTTTGCTTTCGTTCAAGCTCTTTCGAGGATGTTATCTCATTCAAGCCATTTAATTCAACCGGTGCAATCTCCCTTTTCAAGCAATCCTTTAAATGGTGTTTCTTTTGAGTGGGCCCTAACCCACAGGTCTTTTCCCAGGATCTTACCTGACTCTTCTAATCTTCCCGGAGTTACTCTCAAATTCTTTTCCAAGTTTGATGTAAGAATGCATTATCATCAGTCATATGTCCTTCTCCAAGATCTTTCAAATTCTTTTCATCGTTTGGTTCAACCTTTTTAATTTCCATCCCGGAGTATCTCAACAATTCATGGTGGTGTTTCTCATCATCATTCTCAACATTTGAAGACCGAAGAAGAGTTTTTCTCTCAAATCTTGGTCTGTTCTCTCGAAGATTCATGGTTCTAGTTTGATGCCATCCTCTCATAATTGTTTTTGATTGTGAGAATTCTTTTTACCTATCCGGAGCAATTTAAGATTCTTTTCAGTTTGATTCTCCGAAGGCCATCATTTCAGGTTTACTCATTCTCAGCTTTCAGCTATTGTTCTCCAAATCTTACCGGTGCATCATTCAAATATCCTCTAGTTAGTTCATGATCTCTTCGTTCTCTTATATCTAAACTCTCTCATGTATCTTCGATCATTTGCTAATTCTTACCGGTGATTCATCCCTTTACTTCGTTCGTTTTTTTCAATTCTTACAGTGGTTCATTCAAGAGTTCTCTTCCTTGGTTATCATATCAATTTATTCGTTGTTCCAATCCTACTGGCGATTCATTGAAGACCTTCTCAAGTTTGCGCAATATCTATCTTAATCCTTTCTATGAGAATAAGTTGTATGCAATCCATTGCTTGTCATCAATTTAAATTGGTAAAGGATAAGCATAATGTAATTCTTATTCTTGTTTCATCCAAGTGATTAATTCCTTATTCCAGAGGCTCATCAAATTCTAGGTTTCACTTGATTCATCTTTTCTTTTCCCGGAGCTCCAAGCTCTCATCACCACGAAGATCCATATATATCATTACAAGGCTTCACCTTGTGTTTTCAACTTCTCTTTCCTTTTGTTTGATCATTCTTTTATTACCGGAGTTCTTCATGGAGGCTCTACATGATGGTTCATCAAGGATTTAATTCCTTCTCGAAGTGTTCATCGAGATTCTTTTCGGAGGAGCTTCAAGTATTCCTCTTCTTGCATTCCGAAGTGCAATTCTTTCTATAGTATCATTTGAGGTGGTATTCTGTCATTCTTGATAATTTGAGTTCATGTTTCATGATTCACATGTTATTAAGAATGAGGTATTTTAAATCCATCAGCCTCTTCGTTGGAGTTATCTTGGGTTATATTTCACCTAAAGCCTTCCCTAAGAATTGTTGCTATTTATGGTGCTTATAAATGACCCAAGTTCTTCATCTATCCTCCAGGTGAAATAGTTTTCTCGTCCCCTTGTTCATATCAACCCAAATCTATTATTTTCGTTAGTGGCAGAATTTCACCTCATAATTTTGAGATGCTTTCCATAAGCCCACTTCAAGCTTGTCCTCCCGTTGTTGGTGTTCCAACAACTCCGTTCGACCCTTTGACTAAAGATGCTTTCAAATTCATTCAACGTAGAAGATGTTGTTTTCTTCTTTGTTACTTTCAGTCCGTTCTATCTTTTGTTCCGGAGGCATTGTGATGTTGCTCTCTTCAACCCATCATCTTGTTTGTCAAGATCTTGTTCAATTGCTTCCATTTACAGTTGGAGTGCTACCCAAATTATATCATTCTTTTTCCTTCTCTATCTTGGTTTAACCAGAGTGTTGTGTCTATCATTCCTCTTCTAACCGGAGTCTCATCCAAGTGCTTTCTTTTGCCAAGCTCATATTCTTTACCTTCCTGTTCCAACCGGAGTGTTGTCGTAATTGATCCTTATCATTCCTGGTACATCTCGTTTCTACCGGAGCGCTTGCATGTACTTCTTGTCCATTACACCCCCTTTTTCCTATGTCTTGCAACCTACAAGGTTCTAGTAATGTTCCTTGTTCCTCTCTTCTAACGGAGTGTTTTATACTATGTTCATCTTCGTTATATTCTTTCTTTCAATTTGTTCAACCTCGCGAGGTTCTTTGGTTTCACTCATTTGTCAAAGAAGCAACTTAGTTGAACCTTTTCTTTTCCTCTTCCGTTTTCCCTCCGGTGCCATCCTAGATCTTGGGACGAGATTCTCTCGTAGTGGTGGAGTGTTGTGACGCCCCAAGACCGATGCTCGAGATTACTTCCATAGGTTCCGGGTTTCTCCGTGTGTTTCATTTTTGCTTGCTCCTTTTATTTTGTGCATTGCATCATGCAACCCGTTTTAAAACTCAACTAAATAAATTGCATGGATCTTTGGTCCATTTAAATCGAGGGATATTCACAATGATGATTTCTCTTTAGAACATTACCCTCCCAATATTATTAGGGAGCTATAATAAATACTCCATTCTTATGGAATCAACCTAAACACACTTGCATCTTTCTCTTGCCAGCAATCCCTCATCAAGTGCAACACCCCATCTCTAGTTTCTTCCTTTTCAATTCTCACCCATTTGTTGCAAGTGACATTTTTCTATCACCTAAAAATGTTCATTCTTTTCCTATAATTATTGGACCATGCCATTTACCTCTCTGCCAAATCTCATCTTTTTCTGAGTTGTTTTGGTTGGGTTTAAAATGGGTCAAGTTTGAATTAATTCAAACTTGGATCATTTTCTACGTGTAAAAAAGTTTGCAAAAGCATTTTATTCTAATATCTCAGAAACCCAGGATCCCAGGCCTATTTTTATACACTCCATACCCTTCTCCTTAACCCCTAATCTTTTCTTATAACATCTGTTTTTTTAATTTTTTTTAAAAGACAGAGTATGAGATTTATGATGGGGAAGAGAGTGCACAGCCCATCTGGCCTCCAACCACCAGCAGTAACTGGGCCGGCCCAAGGCCAAAACCCACCTAACCTAACCTAGCCTCGACCGAAGTCTCGCTCTCTCCCTCACCTTCGCTCTCTTGCGCCGCCCGAGCCTCTGGCTCGATCTCCTCCTCCCTCAGCGCCATCTCTCCCTCGATCCCATCTCTCTCTCTCTCTCTCTCTCTCTCTCTCTCTCTCTCTCATGACCAGCGCCGGCCTCGTCCCCCTCCCTCAAGCACGTCGTCACCTCCCTCCTTCCTCTCCTGCAGCTCATCCCCGACCACCTAGGCCGAAGCTCCCGCTGCTGCGCCTCGGACAGGAGGTCCCCCATGGAGGCCCGCCTCACTTGCAGCTTTCTCCTCCGTTCCGCTGCTCCGCCTCCCTTGCCATGGCGCCCCATCGGCCGGCGAGCCCAAGCCTGCCGTCGTCCTCCATTGTCGTAGTCGGCCGAGCTCGAAGCTCCCGCCGCTGCACCTCGTCGCGTCTCTACTGCCGGCGACCTCGCCTGAACCTGTCAAGCTTCGTCGCCCTGCTTCCCCTGCATCCTCTGCTTTGAGCAGGAGGACGAGACGCGCCCCAACCCCCTGCCTCACTGTGTTCTGCGCTGGAGTTCCCCTTCCCGACGCCTTCGTTCCATCACCTCGCAGAGGAGAGGACCAGCAACACAAGCCACATCGAGCCACGGCCAAAAACCTGCCGCGTTGACCAAGGCCTTGCTCAAGCCCGCGAAGTGTACGACTACACGACGCCCGCCAAGTTCAACTACCGCCGACACGTAACTCACCGTCGCCGTGTGTTATCGTCCGCCAAGAACAAGACGGCCCGAACATCTATGAACCCTGTACCACTACCGTCGCAAGAACAAGACCGACAAGTCCGAAGACCCCAAGTACCACGACAACCCTGAAGGGATTCGATTTCGCCAAGTTCCTCTTCGACACTATGTACCACTACTGCCGCCGAACTTCTACAGAACGTGTACCACAACCATCGCCAAAGACCCATGAACGACTACCGATGACCCTCCAAATTCGTCCACAATTGCTATGTACTACCACCATCGACGTGAACCAACTACTACCACTACGAACGTGACGAGAACGCCTACTTCCACTACGAACTTGATTCGTTCCGAAAAGTCACGCCTCGAAGGTATAACCGTCGAGAACGACCGTCCGAGAATGAATGCATGTATTGTATGAGATGAACCCCCACGTTTGCACCATGTCTGAAATTGTCGCTTGCATGTTCCTCCTCGTTGCCATGCCGTCCACCCATGGGAACCCGGCAACCGGGAGCACCCCATCTTCTTGCATGACACACTCACACCCACTTCCTTTTGCACCGATATCCCCGTGAGCTATCGGATCATCGGAATGTTGTCGCGACATCATTTCCGTTTCGTCGCCGTGGCACCCTTTCTTTCTACCACGGTGACAAATGCTCTCATCACGCTCATGTCAACTTTTAATAAAAATTGCATAAAACTTGCAAACGTCATCCGCATCATGATAATAACCTTTAAATGTTTAAATTTGTTGTTGCACCAAATTGCTAAATGCATATGGATATTTACCCGAATTGTTGTTGTTGTTTCTGACCTCATTTAAAATGCCTAACTATGTTTTCTACTCATGTTTCACCTCTTGCCATGTTTAACAACATTTAATATTGTTGAGTATCTAACCGAGAGTGAACCAAATAAGGATGTGGTGTTCCGTCAATATGCAACTCGTTGCATATTGAGCTCCACTTGTAGTATTGTTTGTGCACTTTGCCATGCCATGCCTCATTAAACCGGACATGCATCATACTTGGTTGTGCATCATGCCATGTTTATGTGATGGTTGTTTACTATGTTGTTTGCTTCTTTCCGGTGTTGCTTCTTCAGGTTAGTTCCGTTAACGTCGTGTTTGTGAGGATTCGTTCGACTACGTCCGTGTATCTTCTTCATGGACTCGTTCTTCTTCCTTGCGGGATTTCAGGCAAGATGAACATACCCACGAAATCACTTCTATATTTGCTTGCTAGTTGCTCGCTCTGTTGCTATGCCTATGCTGCGATACCTACCACTTGCTATATCATGCCTCCCACATTGCCATGTCAAGCCTCTAACCCACCTTGTCCTAGCAAACCGTTGTTTGGCTATGTTACCGCTTTGCTCAGCCCCTCTTATAGCGTTGCTAGTTGCAGGTGAAGATTGGAGTTTGTTCCTTTTTGGAACATGGATATTTGTTGGGATATCACAATATCTCTTATTTAATTAATGCATCTATATACTTGGTAAAGGGTGGAAGGCTCGGCCTTATGCCTGGTGTTTTGTTCCAGTCTTGCCGCCCTAGTTTCCGTCATACCGGTGTTATGTTCCTTGATTTTGCGTTCCTTACACGGTTGGGTTATAATGGGAACCCCTTGACAGTTCGCCTTGAATAAAACTCCTCCAGCAAGGCACAACCTTAGTTTTACCATTTGCACTAACAACCTACTACCTTCCCTTGGGTTCTGCAGACTCAAGGGTCATCTTTATTTTAACCCCCCCAGGCCAGTGCTCCTCTGAGTGTTGGTCCGAACTGAGCTGCCTGCGAGGCCACCTCGGGGAAACTTGAGGGCTGGTTTTACTCGTAGCTAGTCTCATCCGGTGTTTCCCTGAGAACGAGGTACGTGCGACTCCTATCGGGATTTGTAGGCACATCGGGCGGCTTTGCTGGTTTAGTTTTACCATTGTCGAGATGTCTTGTAACCGGGATTCTGAATCTGATTGGATTGTCTTGGGAGAAGGAATATCCTTCGTTGATTGTGAGAGCTTGTGATGGGCTAAGTTGGGACACCCCTGCAGGGTTTTGAACTTTCGAAAGTCGTGCCCATGGTAATGGGCAGATGGGAATTTGTTAATGTCCGGTTGTAGAGAACCTCAAACTTATCTGAATTAAAATGCATCAACCGCGTGTGTAGCCGTGATGGTCTCTTCTTCACGGAGTCCGGGAAGTGAACACGGTGTTGGAGTTATGCTTGACGTAGGTTGTTCTAGGATCACTTCTTGATCATAGTTTCTCGAACGTGCTTTGCCTTCTCTTCTCGCTCTCATTTGCGTATGTTAGCCACCATATATGCTAGTGCTTGCTGCAGCTCCACCTCATACCTTTTCCTTACCTATAAGCTTAAATAGTCTTGATCGCAAGGGTGTGAGATTGCTGAGTCCCCGTGACTCACAGATTACCTCCAAAACCAGTTTGCAGGTGCCAATGATACCGTGCAGGTGACGCAACCGAGCTCAAGGAGGAGCTCGATGAAGTTCGTGTTCGTTGTGTTGTTTCGTTTCCAGTTGATCAGTAGTGGAGCCCGGTTGGGGCGATCGGGGATCTTTGTCGCATTTGGGGTTGTTCTTCATTTTGGTTCCGTAGTCGGACATTGAGTGTAACTGGATGAATGTAATGTTATTTATGCATTGTGTGACGTGGAGAGTGTAAGCCAACTATGTATCTCTTTCCCTTATTTATTACATGGGTTGTGTGAAGATTACCTCACTTGTGACATTGCTTACAATGCGGTTATGCCTCTAAGTCATGCTTCGACACGTGGGAGATATAGCCGCATCGTGGGTGTTACAACTGACCCGGAACCCTCAGAGTCTGCATCGTGTGAGCTCGGCCAAGGAGTTTCCTCCCCGCCGTGACGCTGCTTCTCCCTAGCCGAACCTCGCCTCTAAGAGAGGCTCTGGACTTAATGTGATCCCTCATCATTATAGAGGGGCAACTACCGAACTATGCCCAACCCAGACTAGGGGCCGAGAGCGGGGAATTTTACGTCCCACCCACCACCCACTTCATAGCCACTGTCAAGGACTTAACTGACATGCTCGATTATAGCTCCGAAGTCATCGACGGTATCGACGACGATGCCGGAGAAGAGCAGGCCCAAAACGCGCCGTTTACCGGACATTGGACGGCCACCTCTTCATATGACGTGTACATGGTGGATACACCCAAAGAGGGCAACGACAATAACGAGAAGAGTCCATTTGAGGATCCACCTTCTGATATACAACCAAAGCACCGACTTCAGCAGCGCCGCTCTAAATCATGCCGTGGAAAAGACAGCAATACCGGCACCGGAGACATCAATACTCCGGACGACGTCGAAGACCAAGAAGACCCTGTCGAGCCAGCCTCCAAACAGGACAATTGGGAAGATGAGCAAATTAGCCCTGAGGAACAGGCTATAAACAAAGACTCGAAGGATAGTAATTATCTTCCACTCTCCGAGGAGGAGGTGAGCCTCGGCGACAAAGACTTTATCGTGCCTGAGGAACCCCTTGAGCAGGAATGCTCTAGGAGCCGGCTAATAGCCACGACAAGGAGCCTGAAAAAGAAGCAGCAGCAGCTTCAAGCTGACCAAGATCTGCTCAACGACAGGTGGACTAACGTCCTGGCAGCCGAGGAATACGACCTCGAGCGCCCAACCAAGGGTTACCCGAAGCGTAAGCTGCTACCTCAATTCGACGATGAGGCGCTGGTGCCCGTACCATCAACGCATAACGTAGCCGACCTACCACGACGTGGCCGTGACAAAATGGCATCTCAAGCTAAATACCAGCCCGTACAACCTTACCGTAAAGGTAGAGACACAACAGCTCGGAAATATACTTATGACCCGCGGGAGGATTTGGAAAACAAAGCAGGCCAGACCAGATCGATCTACGGATAGCGGGGGCGTGCTCCGACGCGCAAGGACGACTATCTAGCCGGGCACGATAACCATAACCACGCTCGGGCCGAAAACCGCAGACGGACTCCATCCGAGCTACGTCGCGACGTGGCCCGCTATAGAGGCGCCGCACACCCCCTCTACTTCACTGACGAAGTAGTGGAACATGAATTCCCAGAAGGGTTTAAACCCGTGAATATCGAATCATATGATGGAACAACGGATCCCGCAGTATGGATTGAGGACTTTCCGCTCCATATTCACATGGCCCGCGGTGATGATCTTCACGCCATCAAATACCTCCCGCTAAAACTCAAGGGACTAGCTCGGCACTGGTTAAACAGCCTGCCAGAAAACTCCATTGGCAGCTGGGAGGATCTGGAAGACGCCTTCCGTGACAACTTCCAGGGTACATACGTCCGACCTCCAGACGCCGATGACTTAAGTCACATAGTTCAACGGCCCGGAGAGTCGGCCAAGAAATTTTGGATTATGTTCCTAATTAAAAAGAACCAGATCGTTGACTGTCCGGATGCCGAAGTCCTAGCGGCCTTTAAGCATAGCATTCGCGACGAATGGCTCGCCCGGCACCTTGGCCAAGAAAAATCGAAGTCCATGGCAGCCCTCACGACACTTATGACCCACTTTGCACGGGCGAAGATAGTTGGCTAGCCCGTAGCAGCAACAATGCAAGCGAACCTGGCACTTCTGAAGCTAGAAATAGCAATGGCAAGGCCCGACGCAACAGGCACAAGCATCGGAACAACGGTGATAATACTGATGACACAGCGGTTAACACCGGATTCAACGGTTCCAAGCCCGATCAGCGGAAGAAGCCATTTAAAAGAAACAATTCGGGCTCATCCAGCTTGGACCGAATCCTCGATCGACCATGTCAGATCCACGGCACCCCAGATAAACCTGCCAATCATACCAACATAAGCTGTTGGGTCTTTAAACAGGTTGGTAAGTTACATACCGAGGACAAAGAGAAGGGGTCTCCAAGTGAGGATGATGACGAGGAGCCCCATCCACCGAACACAGGGGGACAGAAGATACCCCCCCCCAGTCAAAACGGTGAACATGATATACGTTACTCATATCCACAAGAGGGAGCGCAAACGCACACTCAGGGATGTCTATGCGATAGAGCCACTCGCCCCAAAATTCAATCCATGGTCATCTTGCCCGATCACTTTCGATCACAGGGACCACCCAACCAATATTCGTTAAGGCGGCTCAGCCGCATTGGTCCTCAACCCAATCATTGATGGATTCCACCTCACACGGGTCCTCATGTACGGTGGCAGCAGCCTTAACCTACTCTATCAGGACACAGTCCGCAAGATGGGCATCGATCCGTCAAGGATTAAGGCCACCAAAACTACATTTAAAGGAGTAATCCCAGGTGTAGAGGCCTATTGCACGGGCTCAATCACATTGGAAGTTGTCTTCGGATCGCCAGACAACTTTCGAAGCGAAGACTTGACCTTCGACATCGTCCCCTTCCGCAGTGGCTATCACGCACTGCTCGGACGAACTGCATTTGCTCGCTTCAATGCGGTGCCACACTATGCCTATCTCAAACTTAAGATGCCCGGGCCACGTGGTGTCATAACAGTCAATGGAAACATGGAACGCTCCCTCCATACCGAGGAGCACACCACGGCCCTGGCAGCGGAAGTACATGGCGGCCTTATCAAGCAGAACTGTCAGGACCCCGATTCCAAGTCACATCGATCTAGCCGGTAACACCTCATATCACTTTGCGGCCTCACGCACGGTATTCCACTGGTGTCGCCTTACCATGGCCCAGGACCGTTTGTGCCTTTTGGCTCACGTATATGATGATGTCGCTAGCATCCATATGACAGAGATCCCGGGCCGACATGACTAGTCGTGAACCCAAAGTGGCACTAACTTACGGGGACAGGCATACTTGAATCAACATCGAGCATGTCGGTCAGCAGCGTGCGAATCCGGGCTGTGGCACTGGGCTAACAGGACTCCGGTGAACCGGGTTGTAGCAGGCTAGCCTGGACTCCAGATGTCACCACGTGACATCTCCCCGAAGGGACAGACACAGGAACGAAGTGAATCACATGCCGGCCAGTCAAGTGTTCCGGAGCAGTAGTGCTGGGCTAGCAGAACTCCGGTGAACCGGGCTGTAGCGGACTACTATGGCTCATGGAAGCACAAGACTACATTTCCCCATAAGAGACTACCAAGGATAAACAACTAGATTGTCTGATCCCACACATACCAAGCATTTCAATCATACAAACAATATGCTCGATATGTGTAAATACAACATGGCATCAAAACAAGACTCTATGACTCAAAGTATTTATTCATTAGGCTCCGAGGAGCAAGATATTACAAACATGGGTCTCATGACCCAACATTCAGAGCATACAAGCAACAGGCACATGCGGAAGCTTAACATGTCTGAGTACAGACATCTACAAATGAAAAAGGCTTGAGAAGCCTGACTACCTACAAGATCCTGCCGAGGGCACAAGATCGTCGCTGAGGTATCAAGCTAAACATTGAAGTCCACATGGAACTACTAGCGAGACTGACGTCTCTCTGCAAAACATAACATAGGCAAACGTGAGTACAAATGTACCCAGCAAGACTTACATCAGAACTAACTACATATGCATCGGTATCAACAAAGGGGTAGTGGAGTTTAATTGCAGGAAGCCAGCTTTGAATCAGTGGCTAACCTGAACTACGACTACAAGCAACTCTTTTGAGGTGGCGCACACGAGTCCACATATTCACCATATCAATACATCACTATGGATCTGCTTCCGTCTCCCTACGAGAAGGCCATCCATAGCACTCACGCTTATCTTGCGAGTTTTAGAGTATCCACTTCAAGTTATCTATGAACTGTATAGGCAACCAAGCAGTCCTTTACCGCGGACGCGGCTATTCGAATAGATGATGTTAAACCTGCAGGGGTGTACTTTTCATACATGCTCTCACCACTTACCGTCGTTTACACGACATGTACTCGGCAACCTTCAAGCGGAAGCCCAACGAGGGTGTCGGCCACGGCCTACCTAACACTCAAGTCTCTAGTCTAGGTTTATCGCCTATCCAGGTTCCATCCGCAGGTTCCATCCACATACGGCCCCGAATGATGTGTACAGGGTTCCAAGACACCAAACGGGCGCCCGATATACCCGGCCACGGTGTATCTACCGCATCATAGCCCACCCCTAGGGTCAGTGCTACGCACGGCCGCCAACACATATCCTATAAACACCAAAAACTAGTTGCAACTCCTGGACAGAGGACTAGGGTGGTTAAGAAGCTGAGAGGGTCAATTAAGAATCCCAATGCATGGTAGTAACTGATTCTTAAATCACACATACAGATCTCGGTGCTTAAGGACGGTTCCAATGAAACAACCCACCATGTACTCCTACATGGCCTCTCATCGATACCTTTACCAAATCGTGTTCAACACACTTAGCTCACACACAGTAGGACATGTTCACAACTTTCCAATTCATCCCCGATGAATCAGACCTGACACAACTCTAAGCAATAGCAGGCATGACAAACATGCATGAATGGGTAGGCACATCAGGGCTCAAACAACTCCTACTCATGCTAGTGAGTTTCATCTATTTACTGTGGCAATGACATGTCATGCAGAGGATAAGGGGTTCAACTACCGCAACAAGTAACTGATGAATCGTTGTTGTCCTAATGCAATAAAAGAGAGCAGGAGCGAGAGAGTGGGATTGTATCGAAATGAACAAGGGGGGTTTGCTTGCCTGGCACTTCTGAAGATAATATAGTTCTTCATCGGTGTCATCGATCACGTCGTCGAAAACATCGTCGACTAAGAGGGGACGGTTACCGGCAAATGGAGAAGGACACAATCAATGCAATGCAACAATATGATGCATGAATGTGACATGGCAATATGCTATTGATTGGCCTAATGCAACTAGCAACAAGTTAAATGGAGTTGGTTTGAACACTAGGTTCAAATTCAAACTCCATATGTGCTTTCTTAAATGCCATTTACTTGAATTGTCCTAAACAGAGGATATAAGTTGCTCTAACATGCATGAAAATGCCATAAACAGAATCTTTGGATTTTTCTGATCATTTTTAATATATAATTTGTTTCATTTGGAGTTATGGTTGAATTTCTATGATTTTTAGAAATTTATACTATTTTCTGGAATTTCCTGGTTATTAATAAATCCAGAAAATGTAATACTGCATATTTAATTAATGCATCTATATACTTGGTAAAGGGTGGAAGGCTCGGCCTTATGCCTGGTGTTTTGTTCCACTCTTGCCGCCCTAGTTTCCGTCATACCGGTGTTATGTTCCTTGATTTTGCATTCCTTACACGGTTGGGTTATAATGGGAACCCCTTGACAGTTCGCCTTGAATAAAACTCTTCCAGCAAGGCCCAACCTTGGTTTTACCATTTGCACTAACAACCTACTACCTTCCCTTGGGTTCTGCAGACTCAAGGGTCATCTTTATTTTAACCCCCACGGGCCAGTGCTCCTCTGAGTGTTGGTCCGAACTGAGTTGCCTGCGGGGCCACCTCGGGGAAACTTGAGGGCTGGTTTTACTCATAGCTAGTCTCATCCGGTGTTGCCCTGAGAACGAGGTACGTGCGACTCCTATCGGGATTTGTCGGCACATCGGGCGACTTTGCTAGTTTAGTTTTACCATTGTCGAGATGTCTTGTAACCGGGATTCTGAGTCTGATCGGATTGTCTTGGGAGAAGGAATATCCTTCGTTGACCATGAGAGCTTGTGATGGGCTAAGTTGGGACACCCCTACAGGGTTTTGAACTTTCGAAAGTCGTGCCTGCGGTTATGGGCAGATGGGAATTTGTTAATGTCCGGTTGTAGATAACCTGCAACTTATCTGAATTAAAATGCATCAACCGCGTGTGTAGCCGTGATGGTCTCTTCTTGGCGGAGTCCGGGAAGTGAACACGGTGTTGGAGTTATGCTTGACATAGGTTGTTCTAGGATCACTTCTTGATCATAGTTTCTCGAACGTGCTTTGCCTTCTCTTCTCGCTCTCATTTGCGTATGTTAGCCACCATATATGCTAGTGCTTGCTGCAGCTCCACCTCATACCTTTTCCTTACCTATAAGCTTAAATAGTCTTGATCGCGAGGGTGTGAGATTGCTGAGTCCCCGTGACTCACAGATTACCTCCAAAACCAGTTTGCAGGTGCCAATGATACCGTGCAGGTGACGCAACCGAGCTCAAGGAGGAGCTCGATGAAGTTCGTGTTCGTTGTGTTGTTTCGTTTCCATTTGATCAGTAGTGGAGCCCGGTTGGGGCGATCGGGGATCTTTGTCGCATTTGGGGTTGTTCTTCATTTTGGTTCCGTAGTCGGACATTGAGTGTAACTGGATGAATGTAATGTTATTTATGCATTGTGTGACGTGGAGAGTGTAAGCCAACTATGTATCTCTTTCCCTTATTTATTACATGGGTTGTGTGAAGATTACCTCACTTGTGACATTGCTTACAATGCGGTTATGCCTCTAAGTCGTGCTTCGACACGTGGGAGATATAGCCGCATCGTGGGCGTTACAACTGACCCGGAACCCTCAGAGTCTGCATCGTGTGAGCTCGGCCAAGGAGTTTCCTCCCCGCCGTGACGCTGCTTCTCCCTAGCCGAACCTCGCCTCTAAGCGAGGCTCTGGACTTAATGTGATCCCTCATCATTATAGAGGGGCAACTACCGAACTACGCCCAGCCCAGACTAGGGGCCGAGAGCGGGGAATTTTACGTCCCACCCACCACCCACTTCATAGCCCTGTCGAGGACTTAACCAACATGCTCGATTATGGCTCCGAAGTCATCGACAGTATGGATGATGATGCCGGAGAAGAGCAGGCCCAAAATGCGCCGTTTACCAGACGTTGGACGGCCACCTCTTCGTATGACGTGTACATGGTGGATACAGCCAAAGAGGGCAACGACGATAACAAGAAGAATCCATTTGAGGATACACCTCCTGAGATACAACCAAAGCACCGACGTCAGCAGCGCCGCTCTAAATCACGCCGTGGAAAAGATAGCAATACTGGCCCCGGAGACATCAATACTCCGGACGATGTCGAAGACCAAGAAGACCCTGTCGAGCCAGCCTCCGAACAGGACGATCGGGAAGATGGGAAATTAGCCCTGAGGAATAGGCTATAAACAAAGACTCGAAGGATAGTAATTATCTTCCACTCTCCGAGGTGGAGGTGAGCCTCGGCGACAAAGACTTTATCATGCCTGAGGAACCCCTTGAGCAGGAATGCTTTAGGCGCCGGCTAATAGCCACGGCAAGGAGCCTGAAAAAGAAGCAGCAGCAGCTTCAAGCTGACCAAGATCTGCTCAACGACAGGTGGACTAACGTCCTGGCAGCCGAGGAATACGGCCTCGAGCGCCCAACCAAGAGTTACCCGAAGCGTAAGCTGCTACCTCAATTCGACGACGAGGCGCTGGTGCCCGTACCATCAGCGCATAATGCAGCCGACCTACCACGACGTGGCGGTGACAAAATGGCATCTCAAGCCAAATACAAGCCCGTACAACCTCACCGTAAAGGTAGAGACACAATATCTCAAAAATATACTTATGACCTGCGGGAGGATTTGGAAAACAAAGCAGGCCAGACCAGATCGATCTACGGATAGCGGGGGCATGCTCCGACATGCAAGGACGACTATCTAGCCGGGCACGACAGACATAACCACGCCCGGGCCGAAAACCGCAGACGGACTCCATCCGAGCTATAGTGCAACGTGGCCCGCTATAGAGGCGCCGCACACCCCCTCTACTTCACTGAAGAAGTAATGGAACATGAATTCCCAGAAGGGTTTAAACCCGTGAATATCGAATCATATGATGGAACAACGGATCCCGCAGTATGGATTGAGGACTTTCTGCTCCATATTCGCATGGCCCGCGGTGATGATCTTCACACCATCAAATACCTCCCGCTAAAACTCAAGGGACCAGCTCGGCACTGGTTAAACAGCCTGCCAGAAAACTCCATTGGCAGGTGGGAGGATCTGGAAGACGCCTTCCGCGACAACTTCCAGGGTACATACATCCGACCTCCGGACGCTGATGACTTAAGTCACATAGTTCAACGGCCCGGAGAGTCGGCCAAGAAATTTTGGATTATGTTCCTAATTAAAAAGAACCAGATTGTCGACTGTCCAAAAAATCGAAGTCGATGGCAGCCCTCACGACACTTATGACCCACTTTTGTGCGGGAGAAGATAGTTGGCTAGCCCGTAGCAGCAACAATGCAAGCGAACCTGGCACTTCTAAAGCCAGAAATAGCAATGGCAAGCCCCGACGTAACAGGCACAAGCATCGGAACAACGGTGATAATACCGATGACACAGCGGTTAATGCCGGATTCAGCAGCTCCAAGCCCGGTCAACGGAAGAAGCCATTTAAAAGAAACAATCCGGGCTCATCCAGCTTGGACCGCATCCTCGATCGACCATGTCAGATCCACAGCACCCAAGATAAACCTCCCAATCATACCAACAGAAGCTGTTGGGTCTTTAAACAGGTTGGTAAGTTACATACCAAGGACAAAGAGAAGAGGTCTCCAAGTGAGGACGATGACGAGGAGCCCCATCCACCAAACACAGGGGGACAGAAGACCCCCCCCCCCCCCCCAAGTCAAAACGGTGAACATGATATACGTTACTCATATCCCCAAGAGGGAGCACAAACGCACACTCAGGGATGTCTATGCGATAGAGCCAGTCACCCTAAAATTCAATCCATGGTCATCTTGCCCGATCACTTTCGATCGCAGGGACCACCCGACTAGTATTCGCCACGGCGGCTCAGCCACACTAGTCCTCAGCCCAATCATTGATGGATTCCACCTAACACGGGTCCTCATGGACGGTGGCAGCAGCCTTAACCTGCTCTATCAGGACACAGTCCGCAAGATGGGCATCGATTCGTCAAGGATTAAGGCCACCAAAACTACCTTTAAAGGAATAATCCCAGGTGTACAGGCCTGTTGCACGGGCTCAATCACATTGGAAGTCGTATTCGGATCACCAGACAACTTCCGAAGCGAAGACTTGACCTTCGACATCGTCCCCTTCCGCAGTGGCTATCACGCACTGCTCGGACGAACTGCATTTGCTCACTTCAATGCGGTGCCACACTATGCCTATCTCAAACTTAAGATGCCCGGGCCACGCGGTGTCATAACAGTCAATGGAAACATGGAACGCTCCCTCCATACCGAGGAGCACACCGTGGCCCTGGCAGCGGAAGTACAGGGCGGCCTTATCAAGCAGAACTGTCAGGACCCCGATTCCAAGTCACATCCATCTAGACGGCAACACCTCATATCACTTTGCGGCCTCACGCACGGTATTCCACGGGTGTCGCCTTACCATGGCCTGGGACCATTTGCGCCTTTTGGCTTACGTATATGATGATGTCGCTAGCATCCATATGACAGAGAACCCGGGCCGACATTACTAGTCATGAACCTGAAGTGGCACTAACTTACGGGAACAGGCATACAAGAATCAACATCGAGCATGTCGGTCAGCAGCGTGCGAATCCGGGCTGTAGCACTGGGCTAACAGGACTCTGGTGAAACGGGCTATAGCAGGCTAGGCAGGACTCCGGATGTCACTGCGTGACATTTCCCCGAAGGGACAGACACAGGAACGAAGTGAATCACATGCCGGCCAGTCAAGTGTTCCGGAGCAGTAGTGCTGGGCTAGCAGAACTTCGGTGAACCGGGCTGTAGCGGACTACTATGGCTCATGGAAGCACAAGACTACATTTCCCCATAAGAGACTACCAAGGATAAACAACTAGGTTGTCGGATCCTACACATACCAAGCATTTCAATCATACACACAATATGCTTGATATGTGTAAATACAACATGGCATCACAACAAGACTCTACGACTCAAAGTATTTATTCATTAGGCTCCGAGGAGCGAGATATTACAAACATGGGTCTCATGACCCAACATTCAGAGCATACAAGCAACAAGCACGTGCGGAAGCTTAACATGTCTGAGTACAGACATCTACAAATGAAAAAGGCTTGAGAAGCCTGACTATCTACAAGATCCTGCCGAGGGCACAAGACCGTAGCTGAGGTATCAAGCTAAACGTCGAAGTCCACACGGAACTACTAGCGAGACTGACATCTCTCTGCAAAACATAACATAGGCAAACGTGAGTACAAATGTACCCAGCAAGACTTACATCAGAACTAACTACATATGCATCGGTATCAACAAAGGGGTAGTGGAGTGTAACTGCAGCAAGCCAACTTTGACTCAGTGGCTAACCTGAACTACGACTACAAGCAACTCTTTTGAGGTCGCGCACACGAGTCCACATATTCACCATATCAATACACCACTATGGATCCGCTTCTGTCTCCCTACGAGAAGGTCATCCATAGCACTCACGCTTATCTTGCGAGTTTTAGAGTATCCACTTCAAGTTATCTATGAATTGTATAGGCAACCAAGCAGTCCTTTACCGCGGACGCGGCTATTCGAATAGATGATGTTAACCCTACAGGGGTGTACTTCTTCATACACGCTCTCACCACTTACCGTCGTTTACACGACATGTACTCGGCAACCTTCAAGCGGAAGCCCAACGAGGGTGTCGGCCACGGCCTACCTAACACTCAAGTCTCTAGTCCAAGTTTATCGCCTATCCAGGTTCCATCCGTAGGGAGTCCGGCCGAGGTTTCCACATAGGCCCCAAATGATGTGTACAGGGTTCCGAGACACCAAACGGGCACCCGGCATACCCGGCCATGGTGTATCTACCACATCATAGCCCACCCCTAGGTTCAGCGCTACGCACGGCCGCCAACACATATCCTACAAACACCAAAACTAGTTGCAACTCCTGGACAGAGGACTAGGGTGGTTAAGAAGCCGAGAGGGTCAATTAAGGATCCCAATGCATGGTAGTAACTGATTCTTAAATCACACATACAGATCTTGGTGCTTAAGGACGGTTCCAACGAAACAACCCACCATGTACTCCTACATGGCCTCTTATCGATACCTTTACCAAATCGTGTTCAACACATAGCTCACACACAGTAGGACATGTTCACAACTTTCCAATTCATCCCCGATGAACCAGACCTGACACAACTCTAAGCAATAGCAGGCATGACAAACAAGCATGAATGAGTAGGCACACCAGGGCTCAAACTACTCCTACTCATGCTAGTGAGTTTCATCTATTTACTGTGGCAATGACAGGTCATGCAGAGGATAAGGGGTTCAACTACCGCAACAAGTAACAGATGAATCGTTGTTGTCCTAATGCAGTAAAAGAGAGCAGGAGCGAGAGAGTGGGATTGTATTGGAATGAATAAGGGGGTTTTGCTTGCCTGACACTTCTGAAGATAATATAGTTCTTCATCGGTGTCATCGATCACGTCGTCGGAAACATCGTCGACTAAGAGGGGACGGTTACCGACAAACAGAGAAGGACAGAATCAATGCAATGCAACAATATGATGCATGAATGTGACATGGCAATATGCTGTTGATTGGCCTAATGCAACTAGCAACAAGTTAAATGGAGTTGGTTCGAACACTAGGTTCATATTCAAACTCCATATGTGCTTTCTTAAATGTCATTTAATTGAATTGTCCTAAATAGAGGAAATAAGTTGCTCTAACATGCATGAAAATGCCATAAACAGATTCTTTGGATTTTTCTAATCATTTTTCATATATAATTTGTTTCATTTAGAGTTATGGTTGAATTTCTATGATTTTTAGAAGTTTATACTATTTTCTGGAATTTCCTGGTTATTAATAAATCCAGAAAATGTAATACTGCGTCAGCATTAGGTCATGCTGACGTCAGCAGGTTAACAGGCAATGTCTAGGTCAAACCTGACCAGTGGGGCCCACTGGTCAGTGACTCAGTTAGTTAACTAGGTTAATTAGAGTTAGACTAATTCTAATAAGAATGTCAGCAGGGCTGGGCCCACATGTCAGTGGCTTAGGGTTTGTTTAGTGAGGGGATTAACACCTGACAGCGGTGATTAACACTAACTAATACCTAACTAATCCAGTTAGGGCCGGCCCCACGTGTCAGTGACTTTGGGAGGGGTCCAGCCGGGGTCAAAGTGGGTCAACCCACCGGCGACTCGACGCCGGCGAGGCCATGGACAGCGAAGGGGTGCGGGTTTCCTCCTCCGGCGACCAAATGGCCGGCGGAGGGCATATACGTGACGCGGGCACTCGTCCGCATCGAGTGGTGTAGGTGGTTGGGCCTATGGTGGCTGGAGCCGACGACGGTGAGCTCCAAGGCGGCGGCAGGAGTTCGACAATGATGGGTTCGGCGCTACGGTGCATGGGAGGAGGAGCTGGTGGGCGCTACAGACTCCTGGGGGTGCACTGAGTGTAGTGACGCGCTCGGTTTGGACGGAGGCGAACCAAAACGACGACGGCGACAAGTCCGGCGCCGGTGAGGTCTCGGTCTCGACGGAAATGTGGGCTATGATGAGCTAATGGACATGGGAGTAGGTGGGATTGGTAGAGGAGCTCACAGCGAGTGCAGAGGTGGCTTCAGCGTGCTCTGGGAACCACCGGAGCGAGCGGGGCGGCGAGAGGCATCTCTGGTGGCCGGCGACGAAGACTATGAAGATGGCGTCGATGCAAGGCCTCCGGCGAGGCGTGGCTGGACTGAGAGGACGAGGGAGGCGTGGCGATGCTCGTGGACACGCCGGGGAGGCGAGGGAAGCACGGAGGCCGCGTCTACGGCGTACGGCAGCGACGAGCTCCGCTCGGCTTCGGGAGAGAGAGCGAGAGAGGCGAGGCAGGGAGAGCGGGGAGCGGTCGAGGGGATCCAGGGGGTAGCGTGGCGTCGCGGAGGGAGTCTAGGGCTACAAGGGGGCAGCCAGGCAGGCAGCTGCCGGCGTGGCACGCCGCGGCGCCGTGGCTGTCTTCTCCTCTGCCTTCTGGGAGGAGGAAGAAGACGCCCCTGCCCTCCGTGGGCCGGCCAGGTGGCTGGGCTGCCAGGTGGGCTAGGCCTCTGCTACAGGAGCAGGCCACGTGAGGTAAGCCGAGGTTAGTTTCATTTCTCTCTGTTTATATTTTCTATTTTGTTTTATTTGTTTATTTCTTTTGCCACTGTTTTCAAATAGAACAAATCCAAACCAGTGACAAAATTCCTTTGAATATTTTTATGTTGCTTAATGGACTTTTCCAAAAGCACATAAAATGTTTTAGGGTATTTGGAAATATATTCTATACAAGTTATGAATATAATTCCAAATGAAAATAAAATAATGTTTTAAATTCAGTGCCCAAAATATTCCTTAAAATGCTCATTATTTTTGGTTTGGTGCAAAAACCTTTGCCAAATATAACCAACATTATTTAAGGCCATTTTGGAAACACTGAATGCAATTTCCAGGGTTCTTTGCCCTGCTTTTAATTAAAGTTTTGAGGCTTCAACAATCCTCAATTGAAGTTTCAGAGATTTAAATATGATGCCTGGATGAAGATGCAACTATTTACAACAATATTCTAGGGCTGTGACAAGAACATCAATTCGGCGGCCAAGCCCCCGAACACTATTAAACGAGTCCGGATTATTCCACAGCATGACAGTCTGGCTCATCAGGAGTCGGACTAGCAATTCGGCCTCCGTCTCAGTCCCGACCGAACTACGCCGTACATACATAACTACGCACTAAAAATACCATGGGCAAAGACGGAGGCATAACTCGATCATGGTCCACAATACGGCTCAGCCATATCCGGGCACTCATACTTTCCCTTTTTCTTTTTATCCTTTTTCGGGTTTCTTTTCCACAGGCCCCTCACGACGGTCTCATCATCGATCCTTTTGAAGGATAAACAT
Source organism: Triticum aestivum (assembly GCF_018294505.1). Classification (NCBI taxonomy): domain Eukaryota; kingdom Viridiplantae; phylum Streptophyta; class Magnoliopsida; order Poales; family Poaceae; genus Triticum; species Triticum aestivum. Next base: position 540,932,714 of record NC_057809.1, on the reverse strand, counting down.
ACCAAGGAGGCAAGCAACATAGACGTGTGGCAGAGGCACCTAGATGATCTTCTTGATGATCACTTCGCCTGTTTGCAGGACCCGCACGCAGCTTCCCCTTGGCCTCGGCATGTTAAATAGCCTGGTTTCTTATTGCATTCTTTGTACAAATACGCTCTGATTTATCAATCAGATTATAATGGAAACAGTTTGCGGCCCAATATATGTGGCATTGGCTTACTCCTTGATTATATTTAAACTATTTTTATCAATTGCACCCATTGATACGTCTCCAACGTATCTACTTTTCCAAACACTTTTGCCCTTTTTTGGACTCTAACTTGCATGATTTGAATGGAACTAACCCGGACTGATGCTGTTTTCAGTAGAATTACCATGGTGTTATTATGTGCAAGAGCAAACGTTCTCAGAATGACCTGAAACTTCACGGAGACACTTTTCAAAAAATAAGAAAAATGAAGGCCAGGGGGCCCACCATCTTGCCACGAAGGTGGGTGCGCGCTCCCTACCTCGTGGGCCCCCTTTGCCTCTACGACTCCAACTCCACCTCCATATATTGAGTTTCGGAGAGAAAAAAATCAGAGGGAAGAAATCATCGCGTTTTACGATACGGAGCCGCCGCCAAGCCCTAAAACCTCTCGGGAGGGCTGATCTGGAGTCCGTTCGGGGCTCCGGAGAGGGGAATCCGTCGCCATCGTCATTAGCAACCATCCTCCATCACCAATTTCATGATGCTCACCGCCGTGCGTGAGTAATTCCATCGTAGGCTTGCTGGATGGTGATGGGTTGGATGGGATCTATCATGTAATCGAGTTAGTTTTGTTAGGGTTTGATCCCTAGTGTCCACTATGTTCTAAGATTGATGTTGATATGACTTTGCTATGCTTAATGCTTGTCACTAGGGCCCGAGTGCCATGATTCCAGATCTGAACCAATTATGTTTTCATCAATATATGAGTGTTCTTGATCCTATCTTGCAAGTCTATAGTCACCCATTATGTGATATGATCCATTAACCCCGAAGTGACAATAATCAGGATACTTACCGGTGATGACCGTAGTTTGAGGAGTTCATGTATTCACTATGTGTTAATGCTTTGTTCCGGTTCTCTATTAAAAGGAGGCCTTAATATCCCTTAGTTTCCGTAAGGACCCCACTGCCACGGGAGGGTAGGACAAAAGATGTTATGCAAGTTCTTTTCCATAAGCACGTATGACTATATTCAGAATACATGCCTACATTATATTAATGAACTGGAGCTAGTTCTGTGTCACCCTAGGTTATGTCTTTTACATGATGAACCGCATCCAGCATAATTCTCCATCACCGATCCATTGCCTATGAGCTTTCCATATATTGCTCTTTTCTAGAGTTCTACAGCCTCCCGCCGCACCACCTCACGCCCAATACGGTGGTGCTGCTGTTTGCCTTCGTGGCCTTGTGCGAAGGCTTCCTCGGAGTCCTCCCCACCCTCGAGCTCTGGGGGGAGTTCTTCTACTGCAAGCTCGGCACCCAGGCTGCAGGCGTGCCGGCTCAATGCGGCGCGTTCATCGCCGGGCGGAGATCGGGAGCCGACAACCCCTTCCCCGCCATCAAGCTGATAAAGTCGGTGAAGATGTGGCAGCGATCATACTTCTACGTGAAGAGCGTCTTCGCGGGGGGCGATTGGGTCAACCTGCCGGCTTTCGAAGCCGGCCCGCCGGCTGGGAGACTGCCCAACTGGTCGTATCGGGCCAAGTCGCTGACGCTTGCGGGAGCCGGTGCCGTCACACGACTTCGAGTGCTGACACAGTCGGAGGGCCTGACTGGTCCGGACCTGCTGGCTGCCTTCGTGGCACACCGAGTTCTCCCGCTCCAAAGCCGCCCCCACATGATATGCCAAATGAGCGGGCGCCGTGACCCGAATCGGATGTGCACCAAGGACATGCCTCACGAGGAGGTGGCCTACATGGTGAACTACCTCTCGGACAGCAAGCTGCTGGAGGACTGGCGATTCGGCAAGGAGCCGTACTCCCGCGCCAACCCCCCACCTACAGTGAGTTGCCCTTTCTTTCTTTGTTTCTTCGAGTTGTCTTCTTTCTTGCCGAGTCTGTTTTGTGCGACCTGACCAGTCGGCTTTGGTCAGAATCCCCTCCTCCATCCACCAGCCGGCACCTCGGGCCGGCCCGCGAGTTCATTGCCGACCGGGCGGAGAGCGACGTCGACGACCGCGATCTAGGGGCGGCGGCTATGGAAGACGACGCCGAAGGAGGAGGCGGCCCACGGCTCGGGGCCAGTCTAGAGGACTGGCCTGACGATGATGAGGAGGTCGCCCCTCGCCCCCGGCCAGGAGCGAGCCATCTTAGCGCGGGCTCTTCTGCCGCGCCGGGTGCTCCAGGCGGCGGGAAGAAGCGCAGGGCCGTGCCGACTTTGTTCGGCAGTCGGCCGAAGAAGCCCAAGAGTTCGGCTGCGGCGACCCGGCGGGAGGAGGCGGCTGTGAAGGCCATCCTCTTCCATAAGGAAGTGAAGAAGCCGCCACCGGTCTCTGCGTGAGTATTCCGTCTTGACGCTTTATTCTTTCTCTGTAGCTTTGTCTAAGTCTTTTACTTGCTTCCCTCGCTTCAGGGCTCCCCTCACTCTTGAGAGGGTTGCCGCCGCCTCCGTCATGGGGTCAGCGGAGACGTCCGCCACCACTCGGCGGATTGACCCTGCTGCTGACCTCCGGGAGGCGATGGAGCGGAATGCGCAGGAGAAGCGCAACGAGGAAGAGGCCGCCCGCCTGGAGAAGGTGGAGGCCGATAAGGTGGAGGCCTCGGCCAAGAAGAAACTGGCGGAGGCCGAAGCCGTTGCCGCGACGAAGCGGCAGGCTGAGGAGGCCACGCACCGCCAATCGGCGGTGTTCGTCACCCCGCTGAACGCTGTGCCACCGCCTCCAGAGTTCACAGGGCAGACTGGGGAAGCCGGCCGCGAGAACCCCGTCATGGAGAAGGAAGGCGGCGGCTCCTCCATGCCGGATGTAATCGTCCCGCCGCCACCTCCGCCGCCGTCTGGGAGCGCGCAAGGCGAACAGCCGGCGGATCCACCGGTGCCGCCGACTGAAGACGAGGCCGTGGCGAGGCTACTCCTTCAAGTCGGCTCGCCAACGCGCCGCCGTCTTGAGAAGGCGACTTCGGCGCCACGCCCCCTGGAGACTGGCACCGCCAGCTCGGCGATCCCAGACGCCGAAGCGACGAGCGCCACGCCCATTGGGTGGGTGCGAGGAGGCGGCATAGGGCCGCTGAACCAGGCACTTCTGGACGTCCAAACGAAGCTTTGAGCTGAGGGCGACGCCATCCAGAACTACACCAAGGCGTACCTGGCATTGTGGGCAGCCGTCCGGGTATGTTTTCTCTTTGGTCCTTGTTTTCTTGTTCCTCTCTGTGGGGGCGCGCCAGCGCACCCACTGGGTGTAGTCCCCGAGTTTCGGGCCGGCTGCTAAGCAGGCGGCCCGGAACTCCAATTGGTGAGCTCTGGGTACTAACTTTTGTTTGAAATATTTGTCGCAGGACTACCACAACCTCCGCGTTACTGCCTTCAACCGTAACATTGAAGAGCTGGGCAAGCGGACCGCTCACTTGTCGGAGAGTTGGAGTAAGTCCTTTTTCTTCTTTGTGGGGGCGCGCTGGCGCACCCGCGGGCTGTAGTCCCCAAGATTCGGGCCGACTACTGAGCAGTCGGGCCGGATCTCCCCGACGACCTTCTTTACAGATAACTTAACGCCTTCCTTATTCCGTCTCTTCAGAAGCCAACGCTGTTCTTCAAAAGCAGCTGAGCGAAGCCAACTCCGCGTTGCGCGCCAAGGGGGAGGAGTGCAGCAAGCTCGCCACAGAGCGTGATCTGCTGGCCACTCAATTGGCAGGGCAGAGGGAGCTGCTCGCGAAGACGTAGAAGGAGGCGGAAGAGGCGAAAACCGCCCTCCTGGCCGAGTTCGCGAGCGAGCACTCCTCTTGGACTGACAGAGAGGCAATGCTGGCCTCCGGCTTCCATGAGATTGAAGACATTGTTGATGGTGAGTCTCTTTTACTTTCTTTCTTCGAGCTGCTGATTATAAATCGTGCCGACTCCTGATTTTAGACTTGTTTCTTCGTTTCTTCCGTCTTGGCAGACTTCTTCCCTGGGCACTCGCAGGCCGCCATCCAAGCCATCGAGGCTGACCGTGAAGGTCGGAGGGCGGAAGGTGCAGAGATCGCCGCCGACGCCCCCCGAACCCTTGATGAGCATATCCTGAGCATCGAGGCTCGCCTTCTACCGACTCACCGGATGCTGCGCCGGCTTCAACGTGTCGGTGCCCAGGCGATTGCTGCCTTATGGCCGGACATGCAGGCTCCGCGCACCCCCAGCCTGACTGCCGACTGGCTAGAGGTCGCGGCTGGTCGTCTTGAGGCCTTGAAGGGTTCCTCGGCCCGAGCTGGAGTGCGTCGGGCCTTGGAGTTCGTCAAGGCGTGGTATCCGGGCCTGGATCTAGACCGGCTGGCCACACTCCGGTCAGAGGCCCAGCCGGAGCTGGCAGCCGTGGAAGATGCCCTCGTCAAGCGTGCCGCGGTGATCGCCGAGTACACCGACACCAGCATCTTCGTCCCCGAGCAGTCTGAAGACGGCGAGGAGGTACCGCCGGAGTGGTTTGGGATGAACCCAGACTATGGCGAGGACTCGGCAGAGGTGATCGGCTCCAGCGTCGAGGAGGAAGGTGAGGCGGAGGACGGAGGCGAGACGGAAGCACCAGAAGACGGAGCAGACGGCCAGCCTCAGCTCGACCGCGCCTCTAGCAACAAGTCGCGTACGACCGAGCTGACTGCCGCCGGAGGCGATCAAGCCGAGACTGCCCGGCCGGCCGCCCCAACGCCTGACGCTGCCGCCTCCTCCGACCCTCCAAATCCGTCTTCCACTTCCTAAGCTGCCGCCTTATCTTTATTTTATCTGCTTTAGTAGTCTTGAAGAACTTGTTAATTTGCACAATTCCACCCGCGGGGTGTATTTTGAACTTCTGCTTGAAGATTCGGCCAAGGGCCTATGCTATGTAAATATTTATCTGAATTCTATCTTTTCTTGCTCATTGCTCTTTTGGCTTTTTTCCTTTGTCGCTTTCCCTTAGTTGCCTGTCTTGCCAGTCGGACAGCCGCTCTGCGGACTGCTGTTGGATCAAATGCTTGGCTACTTTGGGAAGGCAAGTACTTAGCCTTCTTAGAGTTTTTTAGCAAGTTGAATAGAAGGCTGTGAGCCGACTGCTTAATAGTCGGTTTGCGAAAAAAAGGAAGGCTGGAAGCCGGCTTAAGCTATGTTTTATGCTTTGAGTCCTTAGCCATTTTTCATGCGAACGCCCATTCTACCTTACTCCTGCCCACTGTACAGTCGCTCTGCAAGCTGCGGCTTCTGACAGGAGATGGCCTAGGCGCCACACACTACTTGTCCGGCTGCAGGAAGCATTTCATAGTGCAAGGCGGCAAGTCCCCGGGCCGACCTATCGAGCCTGGTGCCAAGCGGCATAACAAAGAGTAACATACTTGTAGGCATAACTTTTATCATATAGACAAAAGAGGGCAGTCCCCGAGCTCGTCTCGGGGGGCCCGAAGTCTTGATACTTTAATACAAAAGGTAGCGTGGTACATACTGCATCAACTGTAAAATCTTCGGAGGAGATTTGCATTCCATGGCCGCTCTGTCTCTTTGCCGGAGTCATCCCTCTTGCATGCTCGGGGCTTCTAAGCGTCAATCAGGTAGTAGGAGTCATTGCCCAGCACTTTGCTGATGATGAAAGGGCCTTCCCAAGGTGCCGACAGCTTGTGCTGGCCGGCTGTTCGCTGGATCAGCCGGAGCAGAAGGTCGCCTTCTTGGAAAGATCTTGGCTTGACCTTCCTGTTGTAGTATCCGCGAAGGCTGTGTTGGTAGATGCTGGACCGGCTTAGTGCCAACAGCCGGCCCTCTTCCAGCAGATCGACGCCGTCTTGACGTGCTTCTTCTGCCTCCTCCTCGGTGTACATGGTGACTCGCGGGGAGTCGAACTCTATGTCCGTTGGGATGATGGCTTCAGCACCGTAGACGAGGAAGAAAGGCGTGAAGCCGGTTGACTTGTTTGGAGTCGTGCGCAAACTCCAGAGGACGGCTCGCAACTCATCGAGCCAGCAGCCAGCCGAGCGCTCCAGAGGCTCGACCAGTCGGGGCTTGATGCCGGACAGGATTAGGCCGTTTGCTCGCTCCACCTGGCCGTTTGATTGTGGATGGGCGACGGAAGCTAGGTCCAGTCGGATGCCCTGTGTTGCGCAAAAATAGGCCAAGGCGCCTTTGGCAAAATTTGTGCCGTTGTCAGTGATGATGATGTGTGGTATGCCGTATCGAATTGTGATATCGGAGATGAAAGTCACGGCAGTCGGACCGTTCAATTTCTTGATTGGCTTCGCTTCTATCCACTTGGTGAACTTGTCCACTGCAACAAGTAAGTGAGTTAAGCCACCTCATGCCATCTTGAATGGTCCCACCATGTCTAGACCCCAAACTACGAAAGGCCAGGCAATGGGGATGGTCTTGAGTGTAGAAGCCGACTGATGCGGCTTGGAGCGGAACTTCTGGCACCCTTTGCATTTTTGGACCAATTCCTTGGCCTCTTCTAAGGCAGTCGGCCAGAAGAAACCATGTCGAAAGGCTTTGGCGACGAGTGCTCTTGAAGCCGCATGGTGGCCGCACTCGCCTTGATGGATGTCTTTGAGAATTGCTTGGCCTTGCTCTGGCTCTACGCAGCGCTGGTAGACACCAGTGACGCTGCGCCTGACCAGCTCTCTGTTGACTATGGTGTAGGCTGCCGCTCGGCGTTGTACTTGCCGAGCTGAGGTCTCATCAGTCGGCAGCTCTTTGCTCACCAGGAATTTGAGGATGGGCTGGGCCCATGAGGGTGCTGCTATTTCTTCGACTGCCAGAACTGCGACTTGGAAGAGGGCGGCTGGGCTGGGAGGCGGCGGGCTAGAGTCAACAACCGCTTGCTGGGTTAATGAAGTCCCAGGCCGACTGGCGCAACTCTTGGGCCGAGTTCTGGAGTCTTCGAGCTCGCCGCCGTAGTCCCCAGGCTGGGTACTGGAGTCCCTGGGCCGGCCTCGGCTGTGGCGGCTTTGGAGCCATCTACCAAAATCCCCGTACCGTCTGCCGGGGCTCTGGAGTCGGATCCAACTTCTTCGGGAGGAGCCGGCACGAAGATGGAGTCTGATTCTGGTGAAGGCTTGACAGACGGCTTGAGGAGGCATTGAAGGGCGACACCGGATAGTATTGCTTGGCGGGTAGAGCCGATTCGTGCCAAGGCGTCTGCTTGGTCATTGTCGTTTCTTGGCACATGGAGGAACTCGCACCCCTCGAAATACCCACTGAGTTGCTGCACGAGGAAACGGTAGCTTGCCATGTTGGCATATTTGGCGTCCCAGTCGCCAGATGACTATTGGACCACTAAGTCCGAGTTGCCATAACACAGGATCCGGCGAATGCCAAGTTCTTTGGCAAGCTGGATCCCGTGAATGAGCGCCTCGTACTCGGCGATGTTGTTGGAGGCGACAAAATGGATTTGCAGTGCGTATTTGAGATTGTCGCCTTTAGGGGAAGTGAGGACGACGCCGGCTCCCAAGCCGGTGCGCATCTTGGAGCCGTCGAAATGCATCTGCCAATGGGTGGAGTCGGGCGTTGGAGGTAGGTACTGGGTCTCGGCCCAGTCGACGAGGAAGTCAGCCAGTGCTTGTGACTTGATGGTGGTGCAGGGCTGGTAGTGGATGGTGTAGGGAGCCAGCTCTATGGCCCACTTGGCCACTTGGCCAGAGGCATCTCGGCTTTCGATGATCTCGGCATGTGGAGCCGTGCAGACCATAGTGATTGGATGCTCTTGAAAGTAAGGCTTCAATTTCTTGGCGGTAAAGTGTACGCCATAGCACATCTTCTGGTAGTGGGGGTAGTTCTGCTTGGAGGTCGACAGTACTTCGCTCAGGTAATATACCGGTCTCTGGACAGGTAGTGCCTTGCCTTCCTCCTTGCGTTCCACTACAATGACCGTGCTGACTACCCGGCTGGTGGCGGCGATGTACAGGAGCATAGGTTCCTTAGGGGTCGGAGCTGCCAGAACAGGTGGAGTAGTCAGCATCTTTTTCAGTTGGAGAAAAGCTTCGTCCGCCTTGTGGTTCCACTCGAAAAAAGTGGTCTTCTTCATGAGTTGGTATAAGGGGAGAGCTTTCTCGCCCAGCCGACTGATGAATCAGCTGATGGATGCCAGGCAGCCGGTGAACTTTTGCATGTCCAGCAGTCGGCTGGGTACCTCCATCCTCTCAATGGCCTTGATCTTCACGGGGTTGCATTCTATGCCGCATTCACAGACCAGGAAGCCAAGGAGCTGGTCGGCTGGTACTCCGAAGACGCACTTCTCGGGGTTGAGCTTGATGTGGAATCGGCGCAGGTTCTCAAAGGTCTCCTTGAGGTCTTCCAGCAGTGTTCCACGCTTTTCCGTCTTCACCACCACATCATCCACGTAGACATGGGCGTTCCTGCCGAGCTGCTTGAGGAGGCACTTCTGCATGCAACGTTGGAAGGTGGCGCCGGCATTCCTCAAGCCGAACGTCATGGTGAGGTAGCAGAAGGCTCCAAACGGCGTGATGAAGGCGGTCTTTAGTCTGTCAGCTGGGTTCAGCTTGATCTGGTGATATCCTGAATATGCATCCAAAAAGGTCAACAGCTCGCATCCGGTGGTGGAGTCTATCACCTGATCAATTCTTGGCAGAGCAAACTGGTCCTTGGGGCAGGCCTTGTTGAGGCTCGTGTAGTCAATACACATTTGCCACTGCTTGTTTTTCTTCAGTACCAGGACCGGGTTGGCCGGCCACTCTGGAAAGAATACTTCCATAATGAAGCCGGCTGCTAGGAGACGGGCTATCTCTTCTCCGACAACTCTTCTCTTCTCTTCTGATAGGCGATGCAGGGGCTGCCTGACCGGCTTTGCATCAGATTAGACATGTAGCTTGTGCTCAGCGAATTCCGTCGGTACACCTGGCATGTCTTTGGGGGACTATGCGAAGATGTCCCAATTCTCACGGAGGAAATTGACGAGCTCGCCTTCCTATTTGCTATCGAGGTTTGCACCTACGACAGCGTACCGCTCCGGGTGCTCCGGGTCCAAGGGTATCTTCTTTGTCTCCTTGGCCGGCTTGAACGAACCCTCAGCCTCCGATTCCTTTGGGTTGGGCGACACCTCTGGCTGCTTGCTGGCCATCGCCACAACCCGTTCCAGGAGCTGCTTCTCGGCTGCGATCACCAGGGACTCAGCTAGCCGACTGCTCTCAGTCGCACAGGCAGACGACTTCCGGTAGTGACCGGCTACAGTCAGAATTCCCCTAGAGGTGGGCATCTTCATTTTGAGGTAGGCGTAGTGGGGGACTGCCATGAACTTGGCCAAGGCGGGTCGGCCAAGTAGTGCATGGTATGGGCTCTCAGGGTCCACCACCTCAAACGAAATCGACTCTCGGTGGAAGTGATCTTTGTCTCCAAAGAGGACGTCCATCAGGATTTGCCGATTGGTGAGCAGGAAAGCCCGGGAACAATGCCGTGGAACACAGTCCGGCTGTTCTGAAGCTGTCTTTGCTTGATTCCTTATTTCTCCATGGTGTCTTTGTACAGGATGTTGATGCTGCTGCCTCCGTCTATCAGAACCCGCAAGAAACGAGCAGCTCGTCTATCCGTGGTGGAGGTGGCATCTAAGACCAGAGCATAAGAGCCTGGACTCGGCATCACCTCTGGGTGATCAGCTCTGCTCCAGCTGATAGGCTTCTCGGACGAGTGCATGAACTCTAGCGTCTCTGATGCTACTGCATTCACCTCTTGTCGCTGCAACCGCCTGCTGCGTCGATCATCAGCCATACTGGTAAACACCACGTAGGCTCCGTGTTCTTCAGGGTATTCGTCTTGTACTGCGCCGACTGGCCTGACAGCCGGCTGCTGGGGCGGAGGCGGAGGCGGCTGCCCAGCATGCGGGGGAGGTAGGAGGCCATCTCCCTTGGCGATCCTGGTGAGCCAGTGGCACTTCCGGGTGGTGTGATTCGACGGCTTCACGCCGCTATGGAACTTGCAAGGTCCATCCAGAGTCTGCTCGTAGGAGAAGGCCGGCAACCAGTTGGGCTTGCCGCCTTTCTGTCGCTTGGGTGAAGGCTGCCCATCCGGCTGCTGGGCTTCAATTGTCGTGACCTGCCGGCTGCTGGAAGCCGGCTGCGGGGCCTTGCGCTTGTGGTCGTTCTGCTGTTGTCGCTGACTGGCGTCTCCCGCCGGAGTTCTTGGAGCTTGAGGAGCCACTTTGCCAGTGCCGCTGACTTGAATCTCTGCCTTCATGGAGGATTCGGCCGTGGCGTACTTGTCTGCTATGATCAGCAGCTCGTCGAGGGTTTCTGGCTCGTCGCAAAGGAGCTTGTGCTTGAGGAGGGTGCCTTCTCTGCACCCGGCGGTGAAGTACTCGACGGCCTGCACCTCGTGCACGCCCTCGCAGGAGTTCCAAAGCTCGGCCCAACGCGTGAGGTAGTCGCGAGTCGACTCGTCGGGACCTTGCATGCACAAGGAGAGCTGACGAGGCTTGGGAGGACGCTTGTACATGCTGGTGAAGTTGTGGACGAATGCTTCGGTGAAGTCGACCCAGCTGTTGATGCTGCGGGGCTTCAGGCTGTTCAGCCATGTCCGGGCCGTGCCCTGGAGCATGGGAGGAACGTATTTTACGGCGACACGCTTGTTGCCGTTCGCTATGCTGACAGCCGTGGAGTAGTCGACTAGCCAGTCTTCCGGCTTCACGGAGCCGGTGTACTTGGGCATGTCTCTTCGGAGTGTGAACCCTTTGGGAAAGGGCTCGTCTCGAATGCGGGGCCTGAAACAAGGCGGACCCAACTCGTCTTCTTCTTCCAGTGCCAGGGATCGGTGAAGCCGGTCGATCCGGTGGCGGGCGTCGTTCTCCCCGACTCCCTCTCGGCGGCCAAGGTGGTTGCCAAGAGTCGGATGATCAACAGGCAGCGGGGAGACTCGCCTTTTCTTGCGAGGAGGAGGAGGCGGACAGTCGTCCCGTCGTTCCACTGCTCTCGGGCGGCCGTCTCGGTCCCGCTCTATGGTAATGTGAGTCCGACTATGGCTGACAGTCGGATCCTTGTCCTTTCTTCCTCGGGAGCCGCCAGTCGGCGTCCAGGACGTCGTGCCTTGGTCTCGGCGGAGGTCGTCGTTTTGCCGCTGCGGCGCCTCTGTGTGGCAGCCAGCCTCGTTCTGCGCGGCAGCCGCGTCGAGGAGCCGCTGGACTCGCTCCATCATCAGGCGGCGCTCTTCGCCCTCGAAATTGTCCAGCTCATCCACCGCCGCCTGGGCGGCTCGAATGTTCTCCGCAGGTGTAGCGTACATAGGGCGTCTTGCCCCGAACAGGTCGGTGATGGCTACGCCGCGCTGCTGGATCGTGCCAAGGCGGCTGGGCACAGCCGGGGCTGGTGAGCCACCAACAGCGCGATCCATCTCTCGATGGTAGGCTTCTGACAAATGTCTCATGCTAGCCAGCTTCTTCGCACCTTCGACGAGTTGAAGGCAGCACGCCTCCAATGTCTCCGCGTTAGCATCTTCTGGAATGGGCGCAGTCAGGTCTTGTAGCACCGTGCCAAGCGGATCATGCGCTCCTCCACCGGGGAGCTCGTCATGCCTGATGACGAGCACCTCGGTGACGGTGCTTCCGTCGCTCTCCGTGCGAGGGAGAGGTTCATCGTAGACCAGCACATTAGTGGGGAATGCGTCGAGCAATGCGGTGTCGGAGTCGACCAGCATCGGGTCGATGGAGCCTACAGACTCCAAGTCTACGGTAGGCTCGCCGGCGATGTGGAGTTGATCGAGGAGGCCCGCGAGGAGGCTCTTGGAGCCGCACGTGCCTGCGTCGGATGCAGGTTCGTCGGAGATGCGAACCTCGCCGACAAGTTCGGCGAGGCGGCTAGTGGCGCAGGCAATCTCAACGCCGTGCAGCGCGTCAGCGCAAACTCCGTCTGGCGTGCCTGGCTGGCTGCATTCGCCAGGGAGGAAAAGGGTTCCCGTCCAGAACAGGTCTCCGGACGGCGGTGCACCTGGCCCCATGATGGGCGCCAAATGTCGGGGGTTGGGTGCGACATATGCCAAAGGATGGCTTATCATGGTGGGGGCGAGTAGAACGTCGCCGGTGCCTGGAGACGGGATGAGGCGTAGACATGCACGCCGGCGAATCTTACCCAGCTTCAGGGCTCTCCGGGGAGATAACACCCCTACTGCTGCTCTACGGGGTCTCCGCATGATCACTACGGCAAAGTGTTTACACGATTGCTCCTTGAGCTGTTTTCTGGAGGCAGGAGAGGGCAAGTCTAGCTCTCTCCTCCCTATATGATCTGGTCTAGAGCTACTGGATTCCAACCCTTTGCATGAGTGCCCTAGGGGGTTTATATAGGCCTACCCCCAGGGGTACAACGGTAATTCGGCTGGGCGCAGGCCCAGCCATCAACGCCTCCGGCCTCCGTCTTCTCCACCGACTGCTGGGGCCCGCTGACTGGTGGGCCCTGCCGGCTGGCTAGGTACGGAGCCGACAGGCCGCGTCCGCCGCGGGCGGGTCTTGCCGACTACTGATTACTATAGTCGCGCTTCTAATGACGCGGGCTTCGTCATGGAGTCGTGGCAACAGCCCCGCCGCCTGGTGGGCGATCACTATTGCCACTCTCCGTCACATCTGGTTAATGGCGCGTGGGCCCCGGGGGAGGAGCCGGCCGACTCTCGGGGGCCGACTCCTAACGGGTCCGACTTGCGGTGTACTTGCCGTCTCCTGGGGTCCCACTGGCTGGTGGGACCCGCCGCCCCAGGGTCATACAGACAAGCCGTCGTGGGCACAGGATTTGGTCCTTTGGTGCTGATGTCAGGGCTGGCACGGCAACAGTGCCACGCCGCACGGAGATCTCCTTAGTACGACGTATTATGACCATGCTTGCCTTTGGAAAAGGGTGGGAGCAATCTTCACTGTAGCCACTCCCCTGTCCTGTCCCTCTTGATGAGGACATGGGGTTTTGCTGGAATCGTGGGCCGACTCCCCAAGGCCGGCTTCTTTGGAAGTCGCCAGTCAAGAGTCGGCTTATCTGAAGTCGTCCCTGGGACTCGGCCGTGAGTGGGCAGTCGGTCGTCTTGCCGCCGACTTTTCAGAAGGCGGCTCTTTGTCCTGGGGTCTTGAGGGGCGCAGCCTGCCCCGATGTCTTGAAAGGTTCTGGGGCTTGGGTTAGCCTACCCGTGGCCCATTACTCCGACAGATAGGGTGGTATCCTCCTTTGAATGATTTAAGTGACTTGACTTGGCACATGTTCGCGCATGTAGTTGAAACAAAATCAACATAGCCTTCACGATATTTATGTTCATGGTGGATTATATCCTACTCATGCTTACATTCAGTGTTGATTAATTTTAATGCATGTTCATGACTATTGTCGCTCTCTAGCTGGTCACTTCCCAGTCTTTTGCTAGCCTTCACCTGTACTAAGCGGGAATACTGCATGTGCATCCAAACTCCTTAAACCCCAAAGTTATTCCACATGAGTCCACTATACCTACCTATATACGGTATCTACCTGCCATTCCAAGTAAATTTGTATGTGCCAAACTCTAAACCTTCAAATAAATATCCTGTTTTGTATGCTCGAATAGCTCATGTATCAACTAGGGTTGTCTGTATCTTCCATGTTAGGCGGGTTATTCTCAACAGGAGTGGACTCCGCTCCTCACTCACGAGATAAATGGCCGGTCACCGGGATGCCCAGTCCCATGCTTTATGCAAAATAAATCAAAATAATTGCAAACAAAACTCCCCCTGGGACTCTTGTTAGTTGGAGGCACTCATTGTTTCGAGCAAGCCATGGATTGATGCTTGTGGTGGAAGGGGGAGTATAAACTTTACCATTCTGTTTGGGAACCGCCTATGATGTGTGTAGCATGGAAGATATCGCCATCTCTTGGTTGTTATGTTGACAATGAAAGTATACCGCTCAAAATATTATTCACCTCTGTTTCAAAACCGAGCTCTGGCACCTCTACAAATCCCTGCTTCCCTCTGTGAAGGGCCTATCTATTTACTTTTATGCTGAGTCATCATCCTCTATTTAAAAAGCACCAGTTGGAGAGCACCGCTTTCATTTGCATTCATTATTGTTAGTTTACATTTAGTATGACTTGACTGGATCTCTTTTACCATGAATTACAATGTTTAGTCAGTCCTTGGTCTTTAAAGGTGCTCTGCATTTATGTTTTGCGGTCTCAAAAAGGGCTAGCGAGATACCATCCTGTTATGTCATATTATGATTGTTTTGAGAAAGTGTTGTCATCCGAGTTTTATTATTATGGCTCGCTAGTTGATTATGCTATTGATATGAGTAAACTTGGGACCTATGCGTTATTGTGAATGTGGTTAGTTATAATCTTTGTTGAAAACTTGAATGCTGGCTTTAAATATTTACAACAACAAGAGCAAACAGAGTTTGTAAAAGTTTTTCTTTATCACTTTCAGTTTGTCAACTGAATTGCTTGAGGGCAAGCAAAGGTTTAAGCTTGGGGGAGTTGATACGTCTCCAACGTATCTACTTTTTGAAACACTTTTGCCCTTGTTTTGGACTCTAACTTGCATGATTTGAAGGGAACTAACCCGGACTGACGCTAATTTTAGCAGAATTACCATGGTGTTATTTATGTGCAGGAGCAAACGTTCTCGGAATGACCAGAAACTTCACGGAGACACTTTTCATAAAATAAGAAAAATACATGCCAAAGATGAAGGCCAGGGGGCCCACCGTCTTGCCACGAGGGTGGGTGGCGCACCTGCCCCCCTAGGCCCCCACCTCATGGGGCCCCTATTGCCTCTCTGACTCCAACTCCACCTCCATATATTGAGTTTCGGGGAGAAAAAAATTAGAGAGAAGAAATCATCGCGTTTTACGATACGGAGCCACCGCCAAGCCCTAAAACCTCTCGGGCGGGCTAATCTGGAGTCTGTTCGGGGCTCCGAAGAGGGGAATCCGTCGCCATCGTCATCATCAACCATCCTCCATCACCAATTTCATGATGCTCACTACAGTGCGTGAGTAATTCCATCATAGGCTTGCTGGACGGTGATGGGTTGGATGGGATCGATCATGTAATCGAGTTAGTTTTGTTAGGGTTTGATCCCTAGTGTCCACTATGTTCTGAGAATGATGTTGCTATGACTTTTCTATGCTTAATGCTTGTCACTAGGGCCCGAGTGCCAAGATTTCAGATCTGAACCTATTATGTTTTCATCAATATATGAGTGTTCTTGATCCTATCTTGCAAGTCTATAGTCACCTATTATGTGTTATGATCCGTTAACCCCGAAGTGACAATAATCGGGATACTTACCGGTGATGACCGTAGTTTGAGGAGTTCATGTATTCACTATGTGTTAATGCTTTGTTCCAGTTCTCTATTAAAAGGAGGCCTTAATATCCCTTAGTTTCCGTAAGGACCCCACTGCCACGGGAGGGTAGGACAAAAGATGGCATGCAAGTTCTTTTCCATAAGCACGTATGACTATATTCGGAACACATGCCTACATTATATCAATGAACTGGAGCTAGTTCTGTGTCACCCTAGGTTATGACTGTTACATGATGAACCGCACCCGGCATAATTCTCCATCACCGATCCATTGCCTACGAGCTTTCCATATATTGTTCTTCGCTTATTTACTTTTCCGTTGCTATTGCTATCATCACTACAAAATACCAAAAACATTGCTTTTACTATTGTTACCTTTTGCCACCGTTATCACCACTATCATATTACTTTGCTACTAAACACTTTGCTGCAGATATTAAGTTTCCAAGTGTGGTTGAATTGACAACTCAGCTGCTAATACTTGAGAATATTCTTGGGCTCCCCTTGTGTCGAATCAATAAATTTGGGTTGAATACTCTACCCTCGAAAATTGTTGTGATGCTCTATACTTGTGGGTTATCACCCGTACACTTTAGTACGACTTAACTCGCCAGGGGCTCCATTGCGCTCCGTATGTTGGCAACAAGTTCGAACACTTTTTACAGTACAATCCGGCGCCCCGAATATTGCATTATATGCATTGGCTCCGAATCATGTCTTTGGTCAATAGTTGGGTTGCCCGGCTCCTATGCTTGCTACCTTATGTTCCGTTTTATCGGCTAGGGTAGTAAGGGAGAAATATTGCGATTGTATTTCTGGTTCGTCTGGATAAACACCTCAGTAGACAAAGCCGAAAACTGACCATCATGATACGGCGAGAGCTGGTCAGCTATTCGATGGCTAAAATCTCTTGCGATTTTTTCCACATTATTCAACGAATCGTCTTCCACCCGATTAGGTGTTTATAGCCCCTAGTCCGGATAAACAAACTACGAGTTGCGCCTACACTCCTATTTTTCAAACTCCTATGGCTAAGTGAGGGTGATAAAGCAACATAGTCTGATTGCCTGGTTCGATGCACTAAACACCTCCTTGAAGGAACAAACTCTTGGGTCAAGTGTGTTTAGGTTCCAATCCGAACACCCCCGTACTATCTACGTGGGGGTTTAAGCCGACGACTGGCCAACTCTCAGATTTAAATAAACGACCGCACAGGAGGAAATATTTTCGAAAAAACAACAAGCAATATATTACATATAGGCTTTGTTCCATAACACAAGACTGGATAAACATGAATACATTAATTCAAAGATAATGTCCTTCGCACACTGGCCCGCTACAATGCGGGATCTTTCCAGGACGTCATCAAAATAGCGCTCGGGCGTGCGGTGCTCTTTGCCCTTAGGCAGCCCCTCGGTCGCGAGCTTGACGATGTTCATCTTCGCCCACTGTACCTTGACACGGGCGAAGGCCATCCGCGCACCTTCGATGCATACCGATCACTTTATGGCATCAAGTCGAGGGTACGCATTGACCAGCCGCTTCACGAGCCCGAAGTGGCTGCTAGGCACGGCTTTGGCAGGCCATGGATGGATTATTAAATCCTTCATGGCCAATCCGGCCACCATATGCAGTTCGGACAGCTATTTCAGCTGATCGCTGAGGCCACCGGATGCTCTGGCGCAAGGTATTGCGACCAGAACAGCTTCTCCAATGAGCTCCCCTCTTTGGCTCGGAAGAACTCTGCAGCATCAGCAACACTGCGAGGCAGATCCGCAAACGCTCCTGGAGAACTCCAAATCCGGGTCAGTAAGAGGTACCTTTTCTTCACAAATTTGCTCTACATAATAAAGGTCTTACCCGCCGCAATTTGCTTGGCCTCCTGGACTTCCCGGAGGGTGCCCTGGGGTTCAACCCGGGCGTCTTGTGCGCTTTGGTGGGCCTTAGCAAGTTCGGACTCTTGGTCCGCAATCTTGCGCTCCAAGGACTCGCACTTCTTTACGACATCCTCGAGCTCCTGCTGAACCTTCCCGTCCCTTGACTCGTGTTTCTTGCAGGCGGCTTGTTCCTTCTCCGCCTTCTTCTAGGCCTTGCTCAGAGCCTTCTGGAGGGACTCCACCTCGGTCGCAGCTCCTATGAAGCATCATATTAACGTGATCAACAAAAACAATTCTTATCATTTTAAAAATCTGAATAGGCCATTGCATACCTTTCTTGTCCTCAAGCTATTTTTTGACACGGCCTAGCTCTTCATCGGCCTGCTCCAGCCTCAGCTTCAGTTCGGCTACTTCGGCAGAATGGGAGGTCACAACCAGCATCAAAGCCTGCTTATTCGCATAGACATATATGATTAGTCTCCTGCGAAAATTATTCGATCCTCTGTCCGGCCTTTCTTTTCAAACACCGGACAGAGTCTCAGGGGCTATTGTCTGTACTACAACGTTCTTTTTGCATAATTGCATCACGTACCTCAAAGCCTGTTAGAAGGCTGGCACAGGCTTTGGTCAGTCCGCTCATAGCGGACTAAACCCTGTCAACCACCGTACTCGTAAGGATACAATGTTCTTCTACAATGGAAGCACCTTGGAGCGCTTCGAGTGGAGTATTCGGTGCCATCGGATGGACAGAGATCACCGGCGGAATAGATGCACCTCCTTCTTTCGAAGGAGGCTGCTTACCTAATTCCGGAGCCGTACGGGCCTCCGGAATAGTATTCGGCTCGAGGCCTAATTGGATATGGACCCCATCGCCAGTCTCCAGGGGGGTCTGCTCCCCCATGTGTCCGGCGGCCAAGGTATCACCCTCTGGCACCACCTCGGCGGCCTCCTGTACCTCTCCCTAGCCTGGGATGGTCCTTCGGGACAACACTTCAGCATCATCTGTAGTCTTGGGGGAGGAGGCCGGCGGAAGCGACCCACTGTCCATCACTTTTGGCTCCAGCGAATTCCCCGAAGATGAGGATCGCTGGAGGTGGGCGAGAGCCGGACTCCAGCGCATGATTCAACATATTAAAACCACAAAGTAAAGGAGCTGGATATATATGTGTATAAGTGCCT
This sequence comes from Triticum aestivum, assembly GCF_018294505.1. NCBI lineage: Eukaryota > Viridiplantae > Streptophyta > Magnoliopsida > Poales > Poaceae > Triticum > Triticum aestivum. The sequence goes on along the minus strand of NC_057809.1, from coordinate 540,914,234 downwards.
TTGAGTACTTACGATCCGGCCAAGGGCTTCTTCCTGGGATGCCACTCAGGGCTACTGTCGGTGTCCGATTTGGAATCGTCCGCAAGGTAGACTCTCCCTTTCTTGGACGCCTCCGCCTCTGCCTCCAGATCTGTGGAGGCCGCCCTTTTCTTCCTTCCCTCCTCAGGGGGAGAATTGCTTTACTCCTCCTCCTCGTCGTTCTCGGCGGGGGAGGAGTGGGTTTCGGCGTGTTCGGATGTTGCGTCTGAAGTTCCTTTATGACGGAGGCTGCTTCTTGCCTCCTGGCCCTTCTTCCCCGATGCCTGGTAGGGTGCCGGAACCAGCATCTTCGTTAGGAGCGGCATAGCTGGGTTTTCGGGCAGCTGAGCTGGACACTGGATCCACTCCGCCTTCTTTATCCAGCTCTGAAAAGACAAATGGAGAAACTTAGACATCTTCCTTGAATGCACAGGAAGAGATACACCTTGAAGTATGAAGAACTTACCGGACTGGCTAGATAGGTCAGGTCGTATCTGCGGTCCTCGGACGTTAGCGGCCATGTCTGATTAGCCTTGAAAAGCACCTTCCAGATACCTTCATGCGTGGAGCCGAAGAACTATTGCAAGGTCTGGTGCTTGGCCAGATCGAACTCCCACAAATGGCAAGTCCGACTTTGGCAGGGAAGGATCCGGCGAAAAAGCATCACCTGGATCACATTGACAAGCTTGATGTTCTTGTGCACCATGCTCTTGACGCATGCCTGCAGCGCTGATATCTCGTCTAACAACGACCAGTCCAGACCCTTTTTAGCTAGGAGGTAAGCCGCATTGGGGGCCCGAACCTGAGTTCGGGAGCCGCGGCCCAGGTGGTGTCGCGGGGCTCAGTGATATAAAACCACTGCTGCTACCACCCCTTGCGTTTTCCACAAAGGTGCCAGTGGGCCATGTGACATTGGATAGTTTGCTCACCATGGCACCTCCGCACTCCGCATGTTAACCGTCCACCACTTTCGGCTTCACATTGAAGATCTTTAGCCATAATCCAAATTGGGGTGGGATGCGGAGGAAGGCCTCGCACACGACAATGAATGCCGAGATGTTGAGGAAAGAATTCGAGGCTAGATCATGTAAATCTAGGCCATAGTAGAACATGAGTCCATGGACGAAGGGGTGGAGGGGAAATCCTAACCCACGGATGAAGTGGGGGATGAATACCACCCTCTTGTTGGGCTCTAGGGTGGGGACGATCTTCCCCTTGGCCGGAAGCCAGTGGGCGATTCCCTGGGCCAAGTACCTCGCTTCCTGGAGCTCCGTGATGTCCCCCTTCGTGACGGAGGACGCCATCAACTTGCCCTGTGTTCCAGATCCGGACATGGTCGGAGTGCTTCTTGGAGGCGGAAAGGATGGAATCTTGGGTGCTGGAGCTCGAGAACGGATGGGCAGAGAGGAAGAAGGCAGTGAATATCAAGCTCCACTCGCCTTAAAACTCGCCTATTCCCCAAGGGTCGTGCGGATGGCGTGGTTGGATTACCCACCCCCGCATTGATGAGAATCCCGCGATAAGGGGAGATGATCTCTACTTCGAAAAGACGTGCCAATGAAAACCGCACCTCGAAACATGGAGCGAGAGGCTAAAAATGGTTCAAAATAATGACCGGGCAGGGACGTAATGTCTCGCTACAAAAACTTGTCAGTAGATGGGACTTGTGAAATATTATACTCTTTGCGGCTATGTGTGGTGCCCGTCTTGAAGAGTCAGACACGTTTTCTGTGTTCGAGGACTACTTTGAAGTATTCGGAGGAGGAACCCGCCTTGCAATGCCGAAGACAATTTGCGCGGACACATCGTCATTGAAGCCTGGTTGAGGGGCTACTGAGGGAGTCCTCGATTAAGGGGTCCTCGGGCGTCCGGGCTATGTGATGTGGGCCGGACTAATGGGCCATGAAGATACAAGACATAAGACTTCCTCCCATGTCCGGATAGGACTCTCCTTGGCGTGGAAGGCAAGCTTAGCGTCGGATATGAATATTCCTTTCTCTGTAAACCGACTCTGTACAATCCTAGCCCCCGGTGTCTATATAAACTGGAGGGTTTAGTCTATAGAGGCAATCATAATCACATAGGTTAGACAATTAGGGTTTAGCCATTACTAATCAAAGTCAATCAAGCAGGACGTAAGGTATTACCTCCATCAAGAGGGCCCGAACCTGGGTAAAACATCGTGTCCCTTGTCTCCTATTACCATCAATCCTTAGACGCACAGTTCAGGACCCCCTACCTGAGATCTGCCGATTTTGACACCGATAGTGGCCATGTACATGTTGAGTGAGTTCTTCGTGGCAGCTAGGCCAGATTCTCAGTGGTATCATGGCTCTGTGTAGGGCTAGGTTATCATTAGTTCTTTGCAGTATGCTCCCCCAAGTGGTACGTGTTGGCCGATGGGCCGATGCCCTTGATACTGGCTTTCTCACTCGTTTTCCCCCATGTTTAGACCAGACATTCTCAGGTTTTTCTAAGATAATCACTTTGAAATGCCTACTAATAACTAAGAATTGCGAAGATCCTTGTTTATTTTTTCTTGCAAAAATGGGGTTTTGAGGTGATAAATCAACTCATAAAAGGAACATAATGGTCGTGAAGATCAAATCCAATCAACCAGAGTCGCCAAAGCAATGTCCAGAGGAGAAGACTGTGTGTGGTACAATCATGACTGCTCTTACTGACGCTCCTGTTAGCCGTCACTTTATCCGTGACATAATCCACCCTGATGACTTCCGTAAAAGGGCATGCTGGTGTTAAATATCCAGCACATCTTGGGTAGGGGGTCTAGAGCTAGTGATCTTATCTTGATGGTAACAGGACGAAGAGGGACACAATGTTTTGCCCAGGTTCGGGTCCTCTCGAGTAGGTAAAACCCTATATCATGCTTCTATTGTATTAATTTGGGATGAAGTACGAAGTACAGGATGATCTAACTCGAGATCGTGTGTGTATGTTTTCTCACTAAACCCTATGGACCGAACCACTCGGCTTATGTAGGGACCTGGGGTACCTAGGGTTACATGTAGGTCGGTTACATCTAGGGATAAGCTTGTCGATGATTCAAATGTTTCTTGAAGTGTGTCCCAAGTCTTTGGAGGATTCCATCTTGAGTACGCTATGGGTCATGGCAAACATGGCCCATTCTATGGTTTCCTGGGGTCCTTGGTAGGGCCCATGACTAACATGCCCACGTGGTTAGCACCCTCTAGTCCAGGACACCGTCAGGGCCATAGGCTGGTTCGCATCATGTTGGGGAACGTAGCATAAATTCAAAATTTTCCTACATGTCACCAAGATCTATCTATGGAGTCACCTAGCAACGAGGGAGGAGTGGATCTACATACCCTTGTAGATCGCGCGCGGAAGCGTTCAAGAGAACGGGGTTGATGGAGTCGTACACGTCGTGATCCAAATCACCGATGATCCTAGCACCGAACGGACGACACCTCCACGTTCAACACACGTACGGAGCAGCAACATCTCCTCCTTCTTGATCCAGCAAGGGGGAAGGAGAGGTTAATGGAGATCCAGCAGCACGACGGCGTGGTGGTGGAAGTAGCGGGATTCCAACAGGGCTTCGCCAAGCGCTGCGGGCGGAGGAAGGTGTGTCGTGGGAGGGAGAGGGACGCGCCAGGGCTTAGGTATGGTTGCCCTCCCTTCCCCCCACTATATATAGGGCCAAGGGAGAGGGGGAGGGCGCAGCCTTGCCCCTTCCTCCAAGGAAGGGTGCGGCCAACGGGGGGAGGAGTCCATCCTCCCAAGGCACCTCGGAGGTGCCTTCCCCCTTTAGGACTCTCCCCTCCTCTTGTACCTTTGGCGCATGGGCCTCTAGAGGCTGGTCCCCTTGGCCCATGTAGGCCAAGGCGCACCCCCTACAGCCCATGTGGCCCCCCGGGGCAGGTGGACCCACCCGGTGGACCCCCGGGACCCTTCCGGTGGTCCCGGTACAATACCGATGACCCCGAAACTTGTCCCGATGCCCGAAATAGCACTTCCTATATATAATTCTTTACCTCCGGACCATTTTGGAACTCCTCGTGACGTCCGTGATCTCATCCGGGACTCGGAACAACTTTCGGGTTACCGCATACTAATATCTCTATAACCCTAGCGTCACCAAACCTTAAGTGTGGAGACCCTACGGGTTTGGTAGACATGCAGACATGACCGAGACGACTCTCCGGTCAATAACCAACAGCGGGATCTGTATACCCATGTTGGCTCCCACATGTTCCACAATGATCTCATCAGATGAACCACGATGTCAAGGACTTAATCAATCCCGTATACAATTCCCTTTGTGTAGCGGTACGATACTTGCCCGAGATTCGATCGTCGGTATCCCGATACCTTGTTCAATCTCGTTACCGGAAAGTCTCTTTAATTGTTCCGTAACACATCATCCCGTGATCAACTCCTTGATCACATTGTGCACATTATGATGATGTCCTACCGAGTGGGCCCAGAGATACCTCTCCCTCACACGGAGTGACAAATCCCAGTCTCGATTCGTGCCAACCCAACAGACACTTTCGGAGGATACCCGTAGTGCACCTTTATAGTCACCCAGTTACGTTGTGACGTTTGTCACACCCAAAGCACTCCTATGGTATCCGGGAGTTGCACAATCTCATGGTCTAAGGAAATGATAGTTGACATTAGAAAAGATTTAGCATACGAACTACACGATCTTTGTGCTAGGCTTAGGATTGGGTCTTGTCCATCACATCATTCTCCTAATGATGTGATCCCGTTATCAACGACATCCAATGTCCATGGTCAGGAAACCGTAACCATCTATTGATCAACGAGCTAGTCAACTAGAGGCTTACTAGGGACATGGTGTTGTCTATGTATCCACACATGTATCTGAGTTTCCTATCAATACAATTCTAGCATGGATAATAAATGATTATCATGAACAAGGAAATATAATAATAACTAATTTATTATTGCCTCTAGGGCATATTTCCAACAGTCTCCCACTTGCACTAGAGTCAATAATCCAGTTCACATCGATATGTGATTAACACTCAAGGTCACATCCCCATGTGACTAACACCCAAAGAGTTTAGGGTTTGATCATGTTATGCTTGTGAGAGAGGTTATAGTCAACGGGTCTGAAACATTCAGATCCGTATGTACTTTGCAAATTTCTATGTCATCTTGTAGATGCAACTACTATGCTACATTTGGAGCTATTCCAAATAACCGTTCTACTTGGAGCTATTCTAAATTGTTGCTCCATTATATGTATCCGGTATCTCTACTCAGAGCTATCCGGATAGGTGTTAAGCTTGCATCGACGTAACTCTTTACGTCGAACTCTTTATCCCTCCATAACCGAGAAAATTCCTTAGTCCACTAGTTACTAAGGATAACTTTGACCGCTGTCCTGTGATCCATTCTTAGATCACTCTTGTACCCCTTGACTGACTCATGGCAAGGCACATTTCAGGTGCGGTACACAGCATAGCATACTGTAGAGCCTATGTCTTAAGCATAGGGGACGACCTTCGTCCTTTCTTTCTATTCTGCCGTGGTCGAGCTTTAAGTCTTAACTTCATACCTTACAACTCAGGCAAGAACTCCTTCTTTGACTGATCCATCTTGAAGACCTTCAAGATCATGTCAAGGTATGTGCTCATTTGAAAGTACTATTAAGCCTTATAGATCTTAATGCTTAATACTCAAGTAGCCTAATCCAGGTTTTCCATTAAAAACACTTTTCAAATAACCCTATATGCTTTCCAGAAATTCTACGCCATTTCTGATCCACAATATGTCAACAACATGTACTCATCAGAAATTCCATAGTGCTCCCACTCACTTCTTTGGAAATACAAGTTTCTCATAAACTTTGTATAAACCCAAAATCTTTGATCATCATCAAAGCATACATTCCAACTCCAAGATGCTTACTCCAGTCCCTAGAAGGATTGCTGGAGCTTTGCATACTTATTAGCATCTTTCAGGATTGACAAAACCTTCCAGTTTGTATCACATACAACCTTTCCTCAAGAAAATCGTAGAGGAAACAATGTTTTGACATTCTATCTGCAAGATTTCATAAATAATGCAGTAATCGCTAAAATAATTCCAACAGACTTTTAGCATCGCTACGAGTGAGAAAGTCTCATCATAGTCAACTCCTTGAACTTGTCGGAAAACATCTTAACGACAAGTCGAGCTTTCTTAATGGTGATACTTACCATCATAGTTCGTCTTCCTTTTAAAATCCATGTGTACCTAACAGCCTTACGACCATCAAGTAGCTCTTCCAAAGTCTACACTTTGTTTTCATACATGGATCGTCTCTCGAATTATATGGCCTCGGGCCATTTTGGAATCCAGGCCCACCATCGCTTCTCCATAGCTCGTAGGTTCATTGTTGTTTAGCAACATGACTTCCAAGACAGGATTACGTACCACTCTGAAGTAGTACGCATCCTTGTCATCCTACGAGGTTTGGTAGTGACTTGATCTGAAGTTTCATGATCACTATCATAAGCTTCCACTTCAATTGGTGTAGGTGCCACAGGAACAACTTCCTATGCCCTGCCACACACTAGTCGAAGAGACAGTTCAATAACCTCATCAAGTCTCCACCATCCTCCCACTCAATTCTTTCGAGAGAAACTTTTCCTCGAGAAAGGACCCGATTCTAGAAACAATCCCTTATTGCTTTCGGATCTGAGACAGGAGGTATACCCAACTGTTTTGGGTGTCCTATGAAGATGCATTTATCCGCTTTGGGTTCGAGCTTATCAGCCTGAAACTTTTTCACATAAGCGTCGTAGCCCCAAACTTTTAAGAAATGACAGCTTAGGTTTCTCTAAACCATAGTTCATACGGTGTCATCTCATCGGAATTACGTGGTACCCTATTTAAAGTGAATGTGGTTGTCTCTAATGCCTAACCCATAAACTATTGTGGTAATTTGATAAGAGACATCATGGTATGCATCATATCCGATGGGGTGCAGTTATGATGTTCGGACACACCATCACACTATGGTGTTCCAGGCTGTATTAGTTGTGAAACAATTTCCACAATGTCTTAATTCTGTGCCAAACTCGTAATTCAGATATTCATCTCTATGATCATATAATAGATATTTTATCCTCTTGTCACGACGATCTTTCAACTTCACCCTGAAATTACTTGAACCTTTCAATAATTCAGACTCGTGATTCATCAAGTAAATATACTCAACATCTACTCAAATCATCTGTGAAGTAAGAACATAACGATATCCACTACATGCCTCAGCACTCATTGGATTGCACACATCAAAATGTATTACTTCCAACAAGTTGCTTTCTAGTTCCATTTTACTGAAAACGAGGCTTTCAGTCATCTTGCCCATGTGGTATGATTTGCATGTCTCGAGTGATTCAAAATCAAGTGAGTCCAAACGGTCCATTTGCATGGAGTTTCTTCATGCATATACACCAATAGACATGGTTCGCATGCCTCAAACTTTTCAAAAACGAGTGAGTCCAAAGATCCATCAACATGGAGCTTCTTCATGCGTTTTATACTGATATGACTTAAGTGGCAGTGCCACAAGTAGGTGGTACTATCATTACTATCTTTTGGCATGAACATGTGTATCACTACGATCGAGATTCAATAAACCATTCATTTTAGGTGTAAGACCATTGAAGGTATTATTCAAATAAACAGAGTAACCATTATTCTCCTTAAATGAATAACCATATTGCAATAGACATAATCCAATCATGTCTATGCTCAACGCAAACACCAAATAACAATTATTTAGGTTTTAATACCAATCTCGATGGTAGAGGGAGCGTATGCTATTTGATCAACCTTGGAAATACTTCCAACACATATCGTCATCTGACCCTTTAGCTAGTCTCCGTTTATTCCGTAGCCTTTTGTTTCGAGTTACTAACACTTAGCAACCGAACCGGTATCTAATACCCTGGTGCTACTAGGAGTACTAGTAAAGTACACATCAACACAATGTATATCCAATATACTTCTATCGACCTTGCCAGCCTTCTCATGTACCAAGTATCTAGGGTAATTCTGCTCCAGTGGTTGTTCCCCTTATTACAGAAGCACTTAGTCTCGGGTTTGGGTTCAACCTTGGGTTTCTTCACTAGAGCAGCAGCTGATTTGCCGTTTCATGAAGCATCCCTTTTGCCCTTGCCCTCCTTGAAACTAGTGGTTTCACAAACCATCAACATTGATGCTCCTTTTTGATTTCTACTTTTGTGGTGTCAAACATCGCGAATATCTCAAGGATCATCATATATGTCCCTGATATATTATAGTTCATCACGAAGCTCAAGCAGCTTGGTGGTAATGACTTCGGAGAACCATCACTATTTCATCTGGAAGATCAACTCCCACTCGATTCAAGCGATTGTTGTACTCAGACAATCTGAGCACAAGCTCAACAATTGAGCCTTTCTCCTTAGTTTGTAGGCTAAGAAAATTGTCAGAGGTCTTATACCTCTTGACGTGGGCACGAGCCTGAAATCCCAATTTCAGCCCTCGAAACATCTCATATGTTTCGCGATGTTTCAAAACGTCTTCGGTGCCTCAACTCTAAACCGTTTAACTGAACTATCACGTAGTTATCAAAATGTGTATGTCAGATGTTCGCAACATCCACATACAACGTTCGAGGTTCAGCACACTGAGCGGTGCATTAAGGACATAAGCCTTCTATGAAGCAATGAGGACAATCCTCAGTTTACGGACCTAGTCCGCATAATTGCTACTATCAACTTTCAACTAAATTTTCTCTAGGAACATATCTAAACAGTAGAACTGAAGCGCGAGCTACGACATAATTTGCGAAGAACTTTTGTCTATGTTCAGGATAATTAAGTTCATCTTATGAACTCCCACTCAGATAGACATCCCTCTACTCATCTAAGTGATTACATGATCCGAGTCAACTAGGCCGTGTCCGATCATCACGTGAGATGGACTAGTCATCATCGGTGAACATCTTCATGTTGATCGTATCTACCATACGACTCATGCTCGACCTTTCGGTCTTCTGTGTTCTGAGGCCATGTCTGTACACATGCTAGGCTCGTCAAGTCAACCTAAGTGTTTTGCGTGTGTAAATCTGTCTTACACCCGTTGTATGTGAACGTTAGAATCTATCACACCCGATCATCACGTGGTGCTTCGAAACAACGAACTGTCGCAATGGTGCACAGTTAGGGGGAACACTTTCTTGAAATTTTAATGAGGGATCATCTTATTTACTACCGTCGTTCTAAGCAAATAAGATGTATAAACATGATAAACATCACATGCAATCAAATAATAGTGACATGATATGGCCAATATCATATAGCTCCTTTGATCTCCATCTTGGGGCTCCATGATCATCTTGTCACCGGCATGACACCATGACGTGTCTTCATGAAGTTGTCTCGTCAACTATTACTTCTACTACTATAGCTAACGGTTAGCAATAAAGTGAAGTAATTACATGATGTTTATGTTGACACGCAGGTCATAAATAAATTAAGACAACTCCTATGGCTCCTGCCGGTTGTCATACTCATCGACATGCAAGTCGTGATTCCTATTACAAGAACATGATCAATCTCATACATCACATATATCATTCATCACATCCTTTTGGCCATATCACATCACATAGCATACCCTGCAAAAACAAGTTAGACATCCTCTAATTGTTGTTTGCATGTTTTACGTGGCTGCTATGGGTTTCTAGCAAGAACGTTTCTTACCTACGCAAAGACCACAACGTGATATGCCAATTGCTATTTACCCTTCATAAGGACCCTTTTCATCGAATCCGATCCGACTAAAGTGGGAGAGACAGACAGCCGCTAGCCACCTTATGCAACTAGTGCATGTCAGTCGGTGGAACCAGTCTCACGTAAGAGTACGTGTAAGGTCGGTCCGGGCCGCTTCATCCCACAATGCCACCGAATCAAGATTGGACTAGTAACGGTAAGCATATTGAACAAAATCAACGCCCACAACTACTTTGTGTTCTACTCGTGCATAGAAACTATGCATAGACCTAGCTCATGATGCCACTGTTGGGGAACGTAGCATAAATTCAAAATTTCCTACGTGTCACCAAGATCTATCTATGGAGTCACCTAGCAACGAGGGAGGAGTGGATCTACATACCCTTGTAGATCGCGCGTGGAAGCGTTCAAGAGAACGGCGTTGATGGAGTCGTACTCGTCGTGATCCAAATCACCGATGATCCTAGCGCCGAACGGACGGCACCTCCGCGTTCAACACACGTACAGAGCAGCAACGTCTCCTCCTTCTTGATCCAGCAAGGAGGAAGGAGAGGTTGATGGAGATCCAGTAGCACGACGGCGTGGTGGTGGAAGTAGCGGGATTCCAACAGGGCTTCGCCAAGCGCTGCGGGAGGAGGAAGGTGTGTCATGGGAGGGAGAGGGAGGCGCCAGGGCTTAGGTATGGTTGCCCTCCCTTCCCCTACTATATATAGGGCCAAGGGAGAGGGGGAGGGCGCATCCTTGCCCCTTCCTCCAAGGAAGGGTGCGGCCAAGGGGGGAGGAGTCCATCCTCCCCAAGGCACCTCGGAGGTGGCTTCCCCCTTTAGGACTCTCCCCTCCTCTTGTCCCTTTGGCGCATGGGCCTCTAGGGGCTGGTGCCCTTGGCCCATGTAGGCCAAGGCGCACCCCCTACAGCCCATGTGGCCCCCCGGGGCAGGTGTCCCCACCCGGTGGACCCCCGGGACCCTTCCGGTGGTCCCGGTACAATACCGACGACCCCGAAACTTGTCCCGATGCCCGAAATAGCACTTCCTATATATAATTATTTACCTCCGGACCATTCTGGAACTCCTCGTGACGTCCGGGATCTCATCCGGGACTTCGAACAACTTTCGGGTTACCGCATACTAATATCTCTATAACCCTAGCGTCACCAAACCTTAAGTGTGTAGACCCTACGGGTTCGGGAGACATGCAGACATGACCGAGACGACTCTCTGGTCAATAACCAACAACGGGATCTGGATACCCATGTTGGCTCCCACATGTTCCACGATGATCTCATCGGATGAACCACGATGTCAAGGACTTAATCAATCCCGTATACAATTCCCTTTGTCTAGCGGTACGATACTTGCCCGAGATTCGATCGTCGGTATCCCGATACCTTGTTCAATCTCGTTACCGGCAAGTCTCTTTACTCGTTCCGTAACACATCATCCCGTTATCAACTCCTTGATCACATTGTGCACATTATGATGATGTCCTACCGAGTGGGCCCAGAGATACCTCTCTGTCACACGGAGTGACAAATCCCAGTCTCGATTCGTGCCAACCCAACAGACACTTTCGGAGATACCCGTAGTGCACCTTTATAGTCACCCAGTTACGTTGTGGCGTTTGGCACACCCAAAGCACTCCTACGTTATCCGGGAGTTGCACAATCTCATGGTCTAAGGAAATGATACTTGACATTAGAAAAGCTTTAGCATACGAACTACACGATCTTTGTGCTAGGCTTAGGATTGGGTCTTGTCCATCACATCATTCTCCTAATGATGTGATCCCGTTATCAACGACATCCAATGTCCATGGTCAGGAAACCGTAACCATCTATTGATCAACGAGCTAGTCAACTAGAGGCTTACTAGGGACATGGTGTTGTCTATGTATCCACACATGTATCTGAGTTTCCTATCAATACAATTCTAGCATGGATAATAAATGATTATAATGAACAAGTAAATATAATAATAACTAATTTATTATTGCCTCTAGGGCATATTTCCAACACATCATAGGAGCTCCGAATTAAACCCTATTTCGCTGCTCTACACCCTATAAAGGAGAGGGAAGCCCTTTGCCAAAGGAGGGATGCAATTCATTCACCAAGAGCTGGCATGCTGCCTCCATTCCCATCTATATCAGACAACCCAAATCCATATCCACCTCCATCTATGTTAGCCATATTACTTTCAATCAAGAGTACATCGTGACGACACTACTACGGAAAAGCTTATACACAGAGTCTTATCAGTAGCGCTTGTTAAAACTAGGTGCTACTGCTATCTAATAGTAGTGCGGGGTGATAAAGGCCTCTACTGCTATATAAATAGCAGTAGCGGGCCCTTCATAAAAACTACTACTACTATGACTGTACACCGTTGCCGCCAGGTTTGGTATAGTAGTAGCGCCCGTCTAGGGACTGCGCTACTGCTAATCAAATAGTAGCAGCGCATTTTAAGGCGACGGTGCTGCAACTAAGAAAAGGAAAAAAATAAAAAGGAAAGAAAACAGAAAAATAGAAATTAAAGAAAAATAAAAAATAAAAGCAATAGCAGTAGCGCCTTTTGACGAAAGCGCTATAGCTACTTCAGCTATAGCGCGTTTTCCCAACACGCGCTATAGCTAACTTATCTATAGCAGTAGCGTGTTCCCCCAAGCAGCGCTATGGTGTCCCTCCTCCCCCCAATTGCCCATTCTTCTCGCGTCTCCTACCTCTCCCTCGCCGCCCTTTCTCCATCATCGTCACCAGAGCCGCCACTGGAGCCGCGCTCCATCGCTGCCACCAGAGCTGCGTGCCCTCGACGCCCCCGGAGCCACCCTCGTCCACTCCTAGCCGCCCCTACCTCCCTCGACACCCCTGCCTATCTTGCCGTCACTAGAGCCGCCGTAGACGCCACCGGGCCACCCTCGACGCCCTCCCCGCCACCGTCTCCCCCGAGCACCTCCCCGACACCATTCCCCCGAGCACCCTCTCTGTAAGCCCCCACCCCTCTTCTCTAGGTTAATTTACTTAGGTGAATTTAGTTATGAACCCTAGGAATTAGCTAGGTTAAGTAGGTTAACTAACTAAGTTAACTAGCTAGGTTAATTTGGTTCATTAGGTTAACAGCTAGGTAAACTAGGTTGGCTAGGTTAGAGCAAAAATTTAGTTAGGGAAATAGGGTTTAATTATGGTTTTTTATTTTCATAGATGTTTTTTTAAAGAACAAAATAAAGAAAATGTTGCAGCAGTGCTGCTAGTAGTATATATAGTGGTACTAGTAGATGTTAATTAGGTTAAGGCAGTAGTGGTACTAGTAGATGGTAATTAGATGTTTTTTAGTTAGGGCGGTAGGGTTTTACTAGGTTAATTAGGTTAGTAGTGCTGCTAGTAGTAGTGGTACAGTAGGTTAATTAGGTGAAGTTAAATGAATGACCTAAATGAATGAAATTAGTAGTTAACTGAATTATTTTCATTTCATCATTATAGAGCACTAAAGTTAACTGAATTTTGTTCTATTAGTAGTTAACTGGATTTTCTTCTACACTTAGTTCTTGAATTAGATGTTAATTAGGGCAGTAGGTTTAGTTTAGAGAAAAATTCATTATAAAAAAATAAATTTCTATTAGTGTTGCAAGTCTAGTAGGTTCTTAATTTTTACTGATTTTTATTATGATTAAAATTGAGGAAATAATTTGAATTGAGTTCTAGGGTTCATAATTTGGAATATATGACAGAAAATGAGTTCTAGGATTCATAATTTTTATCAGGACATATTTTTTGTTAGTTGCTCATGTATAGGATCTTAAGTGGTCTTTTTATATGCAACATTGAAGTGGTTCGATACCAAGTGGCCTTTTGTTGTTTGTAGGGAATAATTCTGAGCAGCCTATGTTTTGCCGGAATGTTGATTCATTTCCGTTTCGGCAAATTTTAGGCGCTCGATTTGTCCACTTTGTAGCAAAGGTCATGCTGAAATTTTTCGTGAATTTTGGCATGACCTGTGCTACAAACTAGGACATATCGAGTGCCCAGGAATTGCCACAACAGGAATGAATCAACATTCCTATAAAAACATAGGCCTTTTTATGTCATTATTCATTTTATTAGGTCTAGAATTAATTGACGATTTAATCGTAGGAAACATGGCTAGCAATGATGAAGGACAAGGTTCTGGTGATTGCAACGTCTACGAGGCGGCAAACACCGGATTGAACTATCTCGAGGAGAAACATTTGTTGCAGTGCCTACCTGTCACATCCGAAACTGAGACCGACATCAAGACCATCGCTGAGACTGACACCGATGCTGAGACCAGCACTGAGACTGGCGAATTAGCCGGTATAGAACCGAAACCGAAGAGGATACGATGCCCAAACCAGCTCAACACTACTAGACTGGTGGTCACAGAGGTGGACCCCAGCAATCTCGATCCAAAGGAGTATGCGGAAGCGCACATGTGCTACAACAATCAGATAGGCTACATCCTACGGGGAACCGCCACCATCAATGATGAGAAATTAAAGAAGATACCAAATATGGAACACTCCCTCCTAATGAAGTTGCCCATGGATTCTTGTTCCCGGGCCGGAATGAAATCAAATATACTTGACCGTGGCAAGAACCAGCAATGAAGAAGATAAATAGACGCGCCATGGGCAAGTTTAGTGGCGAGTTGTCTGCCTAGAAAGTAAGGGTGAAACATCGGATCATCATCAAAGAGGAATCCTACTCCGAGGTTGTAAACGATAATTCGATAATTACGGAAGAGCAGTTCAACATATTCAAGAAGGCTTGCATTGCCGAAGCTGCCACAGAAAAGTCGTAGTACATGAAGGGGCTTCAAGAGAGGAACATGGGGCGCCATCACCTCGGAAGCCGTGGTTACGCGGGGAAGAGGCCCATATGGGCCAAGGAGGACGCGGAACACGGAAGTCTGGGGATCCCAAACCCCTTGGCAGAGTTCACCGTCCCCCAGGAGCGTGACGTCATCAGGGCCCGATACCATTGGGACCCAGTCAACAAGGTTTTCAATACAAACGCGGTCACGAAGGAGTTTATGAGACTGCTAGTAATTATTAATTTACCACTAATTTTAGCTTCTGATCAATTCGACTGCATGTTTAGTCACATTTGTAAAAGATCCACGTTCCTCGACCTGAAGCCTTTCACTTCACTCAGGGATTTCCTCCCTGATTTGGATGGTTGGCATGACATGTTGGAGTGATTGACAATGACAATGTGTTTGTTTAGTCACTACTTTCTCTATGAAGAAACTTTAAATGTATGCACAATGAAACTTTGTGATGTAATTAAACCATCCTCCTCAACTAGCGTAGATCGCTCTAGTTAGGGCAGTTTGGGTATGATGAACTTTGCCATTCATGTTTATGATATGTTGCTTGTATTTTTGCTAGATCTATCTCTTTCTGTTGCTCAACTATATATTATGTTGCATATTATTGAATCATGTGACGATGTAGGTACATAGATGATCGATGGCGAAGAAGTGCTACGCCGTGTATGTAGAGAAGGTTTCAGGAGTATATGACGAGTGGCCTGAGTGTCAGGCCCAGGTGGACCAGTTTCCGAGCGACAACCAGAGAGTGTTCGATAGCAGAGCCGAAGCGAAAAATAGTTAGTTTAGCTTCATGCTAGTGCGAGAGAGGGATCCGAACCGGCACCTCAAGAAGTACTACATTATGTATGATAAGACATGTCAGTTAACTTGTATCGTTATATTGTGATTATGATGTGATGACATGATTTGTGTTGGATGATATGATGAGACTATTATGTATATGATATCATGAGTATATTGCATGTTTATAATATGATTATAATACTGTATAAAACCTGTACAAAAACATCACAAATACATAGCAAAAAAATATGTGAGAATATAGTAGTAGTGCTCTTTAGCAGGAAGCAGCAACGCCGTAAACAAGCGCTACAGCTAATTAGCAGCAGTGTTGGTCTGTACAACGCTACTGCTAAGTATGTATAGCAGTAGCGAGGGACAAACATCGCTAGTCCTACAAGTTAGCTGTAGCACCTTACTAGTAGTGCAGGTGCCCGCGCTACTGCTAGGCTTTTCCCTAGTAGTGCGAGTGTCAATGTAAGACTTACAATCATTCTTCTTCAAGGCTTGATCTTTACAACGACCATTTTGTGTCTTTTATTTGCGATATTTGAGTAGTCCTGTAGCGGTTATTTGCCTGACAATAGTATAGGGTGTGTATGGAGGAGCGTTGTGTCTACCCAAAGGTATAAATGAGAGTATGCACAAGGATTTATACATATTCGGGCCCTCATCGGAGGAGGTAATACCCAACTCGTGTGTGGCATTTTTCCATTTGCATGTAATGTTACAATAGAGTTCAACCCTCAACCCGACGCCCTCCTCTCAACTTATATATAGTGCGCTAGGAGGGTGCTTCCTCTCAACTAGGAAGGTATTGGGCCTCCAAGTGTAATGGTTTGTAGCAAGAAACAATGTTCCTCAAGTGACCTCAAGGTTTATCGAATCAACACGAGTTTGAGTACACATCTATGTCGGGGAACGCAGTATTTCAAAAAAATTCCTACGATCACGCAAGATCTATCTAGGAGATGCATAGCAACGAGAGGGGGAGAGTATGTCTATGTACCCTCGTAGACCGAAAGAGGAAGCGTTATGACAACGTGGTTGATGTAGTCGTACGTCTTCACGATCCAACCGATCCTAGTATCAAAGCTACAGCACCTCCGCGATCTGCACATGTTCAGCTCGGTGACGTCCCTCATACTCTTGATCCAGTTGAGGCCGAGGGAGAGTTTCATCAGCAGGACGGTGTGATGATGGTGATGATGAAGTTACCGACGCAGGGCTTCGCCTAAGCACTACAACGATATGACCGAGGTGGAAATCTGTGGAGGGGGCACCGCACACGGCTAAACAATCAACTTGTGTGTCTATGGGGTGCCCCTCCCTTGTATATAAAGGAGTGGAGGAGGGGAGGGCCGTCCCTCTCATGGCGCACCCAAGGGGGGAGTCCTACTCCCAGTAGGAGTAGGTTTCCCCCTTTCCCTAGTTGGAGTAGGAGAAGAAGGAAAAGGGAGAGGGAGAGAAGGAAAGGGGGGCCGGCCCCCCTCCCAATTCAGATTGGGCTTGGGGGGGTGCCCCCACCTTGGCCGCCTCCTCCTCTCTCCCACTAAGGCCCAATAAGGCCCATTGCCTCCTCTGGGGGTTCTGGTAACCCACCGGTACTCCGGTAAATGCCCGAACTCATCCGAAACCATTCTGATGTCCAAACATAGCCTTCCAATATATCGATCTTTATATCTCAACCATTTCGAGACTCCTCGTCATGTCCGTGATCACATCTCATTACCAGCAAGTCCCTTTACTCGTTCCGTAATGAAATATCCTGTAACTAACTCATTAGTCACATTGCTTGCAAGGCTTATAGCGCTGTGCATTACCGACAGGGCCCAGAGATACCTCTCCGATACACGGAGTGACAAATCCTAATGTCGATCTATGCCAACTCAACAAACACCATTGAAGACACCTGTAGAGCATCTTTATAGTCACCCAGTTACGTTGTGACGTTTGATAGCACACTAAGTGTTCCTCCGGTATTCGGGAGTTGCATAATCTCATAGTCATAGGAACATGTATAAGTTATGAAGAAACAATAGCAACAAACTAAACGATCATCGTGCTAAGCTAACAGATGGGTCAAGTCAATCACATCATTCTCTAATGATGTGATCCCATTTAATCAAATGACAACTCATGTCTATGGTTAGGAAACTTAACCATCTTTGATTAACGAGGTAGTCAAGTAGAGGCATACTAGTGACACTCAGTTTGTCTATGTATTCACACATGTTCTAAGTTTCCGGTTAATAGAATTCTAGCATGAATAATAAACATTTATCATGATATAAGGAAATATAAATAACAACTTTATTATTGCCTCTAGGGCATATTTCCTTCACTCTAATGATCAACACATGCGCACATAGATACAATACTACCTTGGCCCCAAATAAAATTAGTGAGATTGTCAGTCTCACTAGCATTGCTAGTTACAAGGGATTAGAAGCACAACTGTATAGAAGATTTGATTGCAGCAAGAAATTAAAAGAAAGCATCATTTGCGATAGAAATATTATGAGAAGAAGATGGGCCGGGATCCATAGGTTCACTAGTTGTTTCTCTCTGAAAGATAACATGGTGTGAATATCCATGGCATAATCAACATATGAGCATCACCTCCCTCTATCTATAGATCATTATCCAACTGCATCTATAGCTAAGTGCATCTCCAGCCGTTCGCCCCCAAGGGTGTGTTTTGGGCAAAAATAGGGCCTCTTGGGGCGTGGCCGGCGAAAATTCCAGCGTTGGGGGGGGGGTCGATTCCCAGCCGCGACCACAACGACATCGGCCAAAAAAAATTAAGAACCCAAAGTTGACGAAATTTGGTATATTGATAACCCACAAGTATAGGGGATCGCAAAAAATTTCGAGGGTAGAGTATTCAACCCAAATTTATTGATTTGACGCAAGGGGAGCCAAAGAATATTCTCAAGTATTAGCAGCTGAGTTGTCAATTCAACCACACCTGGAAACTTAATATCTGCAGCAAAGTGTTTAGTAGCAAAGTAATATGATAGTACTAGTAATGGTAGCAAAAGGTAACGGTAACAAAAGTAGTGTTTTTGGTATTTTGTAGTGATGATAGCAATAGCAACGGAAAAGTAAATAAGCAAAGAACAATATAATGGAAAGCTCGTAGGCAATGGATCGGTGATAGATAATTATGCTGGATGCGGTTCATCATGTAACAGTCATAACCTAGGGTGACACAGAACTAGCTCCAATTCATCAATGTAATGTAGGCATGTATTCCGAATATAGTCATACGTGCTTATGGAAAAGAACTTGCATGACATATTTTGTCCTACCCTCCCGTGGCAGTGGGGTCCTAGCGGAAACAAAGGGATATTAAGGCCTCCTTTTAATAGAGTACCGGACCAAAGCATTAACACACAGTGAATACATGAACTCCTCAAACTACAGTCATCACCGGTAAGTATCCCGATTATTGTCACTTCGGGGTTAACGGATCAAAACACATAATAGGTGACTATAGACTTGCAAGATAGGATCAAGAACTCTCATATATTGATGAAAACATAATAGGTTCAGATCTGAAATCATGGCACTCGGGCCCTAGTGACAAGCATTAAGCATAGCAAAGTCATAGCAACATCAATCTCAGAACATAGTGGATACTAGGGATCAAACCCTAACAAAACTAACTCGATTACATGATAAATATCATCCAACCCATCACCGTCCAGCAAGCCTACGATGGAATTACTCACGCACGGCGGTGAGCATCATGAAATTGGTGATGGAGGATGGTTGATGATGACGATGGTGACGGATTCCCCTCTCCGGAGCCCCGAACGGACTCCAGATTAGCCCTCCCGAGAGGTTTTAGGGCTTGGCGGCGGCTCCGTATCGTAAAATGCGATGAATCTTTTTCCCCTGATTTTTTTCTCTCCGAAACCAAATATATAGAGTTGGAGTTGAGGTCGGAGGAGCTCCAGGGGGCCACGAGCTAGGGGGCGCGCCCCTACCCTTGTGGCTAGGGTATGGGCCCCCTGGTCTTCGTCTTTTGCAAGGATTTTTTATTATTTCCGAAAAGAAGTTCCGTGAAGTTTCAGGTCATTCCGAGAACTTTTGTTTCTGCACATAAATAACACCATGGTAATTCTGCTGAAAACAGCGTCAGTCCGGGTTAGTTCCATTCAAATCATGCAAGTTAGAGTCCAAAACAAGGGCAAAAGTGTTTGGACAAGTAGATACGACGGAGACGTATCATAGATTTAGATGAAATTTATGCGATTTCATTGATATTTTAGGCGAATTTACATAGATTAAAACAAAAAAACTACTCTAGTTGTTCATGTTGAGGAGTTTGTAGAAGGCGGTGTAGTCATTGCCGCCGTCACTAGGCGGCCCGTCCTTCGGAGCGTCCTTGCTGCAGCCCTGCCATGGATCGCCGCTGCGGACCAGCTGGCTCGGTGCAGCGACCTTGTCATCGCTGTTGGAGAGCACTACAATGACACCCTTGTTGCAGTCGCGGCATCGCATGATGATTTCTTCTAGGGCACGATGCTGGCGCTCCATCTCCTCCCTCACGTAGTCCTGGCGCGACCATAGGAGCACTATAAAAAAATACACTTCCGTGATGATACGTGTTTGTCACAGTAGGTCACGTTTTCTGTCATGCATGTACATACATGACAATTTTATGATAGGATCAAGATAGTCATGCATGTGCTGTCGTAGAAGTGTTCCATGACATTACCAAAATTATCATCATGGAAGGTGTCCACTTCCATGACGATAAATCGCACATCACAGAAGTGCTTTCGTCAAGGGTGACCGACACGTGACATCCACCATAACGGAACGCCATTAAGCTATGGGGTCCAGTTTTGGATCTAACCCGTTAACAGCACCGACCAATAGGGATTTTCCATGTGTGAAATCATCATTGGCTGGAGGAAACACGTGTCCGCTCACCATTGGGACACATGTCTTCCACTCATTGGACCGAAAGCGCCTATGATACGTCGACACGTGGCATGGCCCAATAGAGGCCCATTCCTGTAAAAAGGCCGGCCCGTTAGACTTGGTCAAAAGGTGGCGGGCCGGCCCACGACAAGCCTGTTAACGGCCCGTTCACATATAGCCCATTTACAGCCGCTAACCTAGGGCCCGTTTACGGCCTATCCGAATTAGGCCAAGTAGCGTCATCTGGGCCATCCAATATAATTCCAGTCCATTTTAACTTCTGGCCCATCTATGGCCCATGGCGTCTTTCGGCCCATATGAGGCCCTTATTACTCCCGGCCCATTAACGGCCCGTGGTAAAAATGGCTCGTAATGAACAGTGTATCACTTTATACCCATTAACGGCACAGGGTGAAACTGGCCCGTAATGAACAGTGTATCACTTTATACCCATTAACGGCCCATTATTCCATTGGGCCATTTCCAGCCCATGTTATCTTTCGGCCTTGTCAGGGCCCATTTATTCTTGGGATCATTTCCAGCATTTGTTTACTTACGGCCCGTTACTGTCATTTTCTGCTTGTGGGCCAAATTCAGCCCGTGGTTACAGTCGGCCCGTTTGTGGCCCGTTAATACGTTGGGCCGTTTTCATAGCATCATCAAAGACGGCCGATTAACGACAGCCCGTTATGGTCGGCCCATGAACAGACGATTTCAACTCTAGCCCATTTACGGCCATAATGTGGTCTATTATTGGCCCATGTTTGGCCAACCAATCATACGGCCCGTAGAAGGCCCATTGATGATACGACCCATAGAAGGCCCATTGTGTCTACGGCCCGTATAAGGCCCATTGTTTCTATGCCACGTAGAAGGCCCATTGTTTCTACGGCACTTAGAAGGCCCATTGTTTCTACGGCCCGTAGGAGGCCCATGTTAACTACAGCCGGTGGGCATCAAAGTTCACCACCAGTGCA
Source organism: Triticum aestivum (assembly GCF_018294505.1). Taxonomy (NCBI): domain Eukaryota; kingdom Viridiplantae; phylum Streptophyta; class Magnoliopsida; order Poales; family Poaceae; genus Triticum; species Triticum aestivum. The sequence continues at coordinate 540,892,889 of NC_057809.1, read as the reverse complement.
AATATAGGGAACACCCTACACTTTAGAAAAATGGCTTGCTGTTTTCTTCAGCCGGTGGCTGCACGTTAAGAATAAATTTTGTATCGCACCAAATCAAATTACAACTATAAAACAAAAGGAAGGTTGGCATAAAAGTTAACAGTCTAGCAGATAAATGCACCACCAGAAGTTCAGAAGCTCAGTTCATTTAACGTGACTGTTATGTTTTCATGTTGTATTGTCCGATGGAGCACCATAACCTTCGCCTTTAGTTCTCCTAGGCTCCTGAACAACATAGCAAATGTTTGATAGTCTGGTTTCAAAACCATGCATATCTTGACAACATCAAACAATGTCTCTCCTTGTTTCACAAAGGGTCTCTGTTAGGGAATGGACTTGTGTCTAGAGCGCAGATTCAACATTGTTTTGAGCTTGCATATCTTGATCACGAGGCAGTTTGGACGAGTTTTCCTTAACAACCAACCCAATATTATGTAGGAATGTTGAGGGAGTCCTGGATTAGGGGGTGTTTGGATAGCCGAACTATACCTTCAACCCAGACTCCTGGACTATGAAGATACAAGATTGAAGACTCCGTCCCGTGTCCGGAAGGGACTTTCCTTGGCGTGGAAGGCAAGCTTGGCGATACGGATGTTCAGATCTCCTACCATTGTAACCGACTCTATGTAACCCTAACCCTGTCCGGTGTCTACATAAACCGGAGGGTTTTAGTCCGTAGGAGAACATACACATCAACAACCATACCATAGGCTAGCTTCTAGGGTTTAGCCTCTCTGATCTCGTGGTAGATCAACTCTTGTACTACCCATATCATCAATATTAATCAAGCAGGACGTAGGGTTTACCTCCATCGAGAGGGCCCGAACCTGGGTAAAACTTCGTGTCCCCTGCCTCCTGTTACCATCCGGCCTAGACGCACAGTTCGGGGCCCCCTACCCGAGATCCGCCGATTTTGACACCGACATTGGTGCTTTCATTGAGAGTTCCTCTGTGCTGGCGCCGTCAGGCTCGATGGCTCCTGCGATCATCAATGGCGATGCAGTCCAGGGTGAGACCTTCCTCCCCGGACAGATCTTCGTCTTTGGCGGCTTCGCGCTGCGGGCCGATTCACTTGGCCATCTAGAGCAGATCAAAAGCTACGCCCCTGGCCGTCAGGTCAGATTCAGAAGTTTAAACTACACGGCCGACATCCGCGGGGACTTGATCTTCGACGGATTTGAACCACTGCCGAGCGCGCCGCACTGTCACGACGAGCATGATCTAGCTCTGCCGCCGAACAGTGCCCTGGAGGCCACACCCGCATCGGCTCCGACCTCTAGTTCGGAGCCGGCTGCATCGATCGAGGACGGGCGGTTGGACGCCGCCTCGGGGGCTGCAATCCCAACGGCGGTTGGGCCGAACACCAGCCCCATACTCTGCAAGGCTCGTGACTCCATGGAGCCGGATTCTTCTCCGGACTCCGAACTCTCCGCGCCCCTACCGAGCGAATCCGATTGGGCGCCGATCATGGAGTTCACGGCCGCGGACGTCTTTCAGCACTCGCCTTTCGGCGATATCCTAAAGTCACTAAAATCTCTCTCTTTATCAGGAGAACCCTGGCCGGACTACGGTCAGCAAGGTTGGGATTCGAACGATGAAGAAATTTAAAACCCACCCACCACCCACTTGGTAGCCACTGTCGACGATTTAACCGACATGCTCGACTTCAACTCCGACGACATTGACGGTATGGACGCCAATGAAGGAGACGATGAAGAATCAGCGCCTAGCGAGCCCTGGAACGCCACCTCAGCATATGACTACATGGTGGACGCACCCAAAGATGACGGCGAGGAATGGAAGGACGCATCAAAGGATTGTTCCCTCAAAAAGCAGACAAAGCGGCGACGCAAGCGCCGCCCCAAATCCCGCCTCGACAGAAATAGCGATCACACTAATCCAGCGCTGGAGCAGGGCGAACCGCTGCCAGACAACGGCAATCCGGATAATCAAACCAAACAAACAATCCCTATCAATGATAATGGTCCGGACGACACAACGCCGGACAGGCACTCGGAGCAGCAGAATGCCCGTAAAAGGCTCGTCGCCACCGCAAGGAGCCTCAAAAAGCAGAAGCGGAGGCTCAAGGCCTTGCAAAACACGCTCCAGTTCAAATGGAGCAAAATACTCAACACTGCAGCAAGGTACGGCGACAATCGCCCCTCCAAGAGCTACCCAAAGCGGAAGCTGCTACCCGAATTCGATGAGGAGGCCTCAGACCCCCCACAACCAAATATCAAAGCAGCCACCTGGTTGGATAGACGACCCCTCTACCACCAAAGAACGGCATTCAACGCCGCTCACAATACAACACGCGACCCATGCGAGGGCTCGCACCCAAAGGACGGTGCAACAAGATCCATCTATGGACCACGCAAGCGCGCCCCAGCATACAATGCAACACAACAAGCATCCGAACAACGCGGCACACCCAGCTACAGGGGTGCCGCACACCCCCTATGTTTCACCGATGAGGTGCTGGACCACGAATTCCCAGAGGGATTCAAGCCCGTAAACATAGAGGCATACGACGGAACAACAGACCCTGGGGTCTGGATTGAGGACTATATCCTTCATATACATATGGCTCGAGGGGATGATCTCCATGCCATCAAGTACTTACCTCTCAAACTCAAAGGGCCAGCTCGTCACTGGCTCAAAGGCCTCCCCGAAAGCTCCATTGGAAGTTGGGAAGAGCTCGAAGACGCCTTTCGGGCAAACTTTCAAGGGACTTATGTCCGACCTCCGGATGCGGACGACCTGAGTCACATAACTCAACATCCCGGAGAGTCAGCCCGAAAGCTTTGGAATAGGTTTCTTACTAAAAAGAACCAGATTGTCGATTGTCCGGACGCCGAAGCCTTAGCAGCTTTCAAGCACAGCATCCGTGACGAATGGCTCGCCAGACACCTCGGCCAAAATAAGCCGAGAATGATGGCCGCATTAACAAACATCATGACCCGCTTCTGCGCGGGTGAGGACAGCTGGCTAGCCAGATGCAGCACCAGCGACCCCAGTACATCTGAAGTTAGAGATGGAAACGGGAAATCACGGTGCAACAGTAATAACAAACGCCGGAATAAAGAAGACAACACGAAGGGCACGGCAGTAAATGCCGGATTCAAAGTCCCTCGGCCAAACCAAAAGCCGCCCTCCAAAGGCACCAGAGATGAACTGTCCAGCCTCAACAAAATTCTGGACCAAGTATGTCAGATCCATAGTACCCCTAGCAAACCTGCTAATCATACCCACAGAGAATGTTGGGTCTTCAAGCAGTCCGGCAAGCTTAACGTCATACACAAAGGGGAAGATACACCAAGTGAAGACGAGGACGAGCCTCCCAATCAAGACAAGGGGGAACAAAAGAAATTTCCACCCGACGTCAAAACAGTAAACGTGTTACACGTGATCAAGAGAAAAAACAATGCGGCACTCCCTGAAAAATATACCCAAGTGCCCATCACCGCGAAGTCCCGCCACTGGTCGTCTCAACCGATCACCTTCGACCATCGTGATTACACATCAAGTATCCGGCACGCAGGATGGGCTGCACTGGTATTAGGCCCAGTAATTGGCGGATACCACTTCACACGAGTCCTAATGGATGGCGGCAGTAGCCTAAACCTAATATATCAAGATACAATCCGCGGGATGGGGTTAGACCCAACACAAATTCGCCATAGCAATACTACCTTTAAAGGAGTAACGCCAGGCCCATCGGCTCGTTGTACGGGCTCCCTCCTACTACAAGTTATATTCGGCTCCCCCGACAACTTCCGTCGCGAGCATTTAACTTTTCACATCGCTTCGTTTAAAAGTGGCTATCAAGCACTACTCGGACGCGAAGCTTTTGCTCGCTTTAATGAAATACCACACTACGCCTCCCTAACACTCAAGATGCCCGGTCCACGTGGCATCATTTCAGTGCACGGAAGTATCAAGCGATCTCTGCGTGCCGAAGAGAGTGAGGCTTCCTTGGCAGCCGCACACTAAAGGCGCCCGGACCAGCAAAAGCATCCAATAGGTCGTCAAGACCTCAGACACAACTAACCAAATCCGGCGCCGCTGCTCATATCAAATAAACGGTCACACCCCTATCTTTCAAAAGTACAAGGGGCTCAACGCACGCAGACGAGTGGCGATTTCTTCTTATCTTGAATTATACATGGTTTCTTTAGAAAGCTATCCTTTTGCACGACAACCTTTTTACCTAAATTCCTCTCTTTTACAGATGATCATCGTGCTACACCCGTCCAGGATACGGCACAACGGAGACACATGCACAGACGTGCAGCAGGGACCCAACCCAAGGATTCTTTTTAGATTAAGACCCTGCGTAAACCTTTTTTACTGTCTCTTGTTGATACATATCCACCGTTGAGAAGGATGCTGACGTCTTAGCATGTGGCCACGCCAGAACAATGCACGTACCTGGACACAAGGGGCTTCTTACAAAGGCCATTCTTCAGGCCCGGTTTATACCACAAAGACCGAATACCTTAGGGAGTGTTCGGCGTCGCGAGTTTGGCCCTATATGCATCATCTCTGAATCATTGTCTTTGGTCAAATGTTGGGTTTGCCCGGCTCCTGTGTTTTGGTGCCTTACGTTCCGCTTTACCGGCTAAGGTAGCACCAGGAGAACTACTGCGATTGTGCCCTGGTTCATCCAGACGAGCGCCTCAGTAGAGAAAGCCGAAAACTGACTGTCATGATCTAGCGTGAGACTGGTCAACCACTCGATGACCCATGGGAATGTTAGAATTCCTTCGCCTTAATGAAGGGCCGCTTTCCAGCCAGGCATATACGCACCCCGGGATCGGGAGAGTGCGGAGCCACCAGGGGCTATCTAGTAGCCCCACTGTCAAACTCCTATGGCTAAGTGAAAGTGTTAAAGCATTATAGTCCGGTTGCCTTGCTCGCTCCGCTATCACCTCCTTAATAGGACCAAGACGTTGGGTTAAGTGTGAATGTGTGTTTCTGCGAACACCTCCGCATTATATGCGTGGGGTATGAAGCCGACGACTTCAATCTTTCAGGTTATACAGATGTATACATAAACGGCCGCCCAGGAGGCATCACATTACTTTCAGGCAAAAGTATAAAAGTAGCCTCATAAAAATTTAAAAAGCATTTCGCTTACAATGAGATTACATGTCAATCAAACATAATATTTTTTTAGCACTGGGTCTCTATCAAACGAGCACCCTCAAGAACTTCCTCAAAGTAGTGCTCAGCAGCCCTTCGACCTATGGCCGAATCCTGCGCTGCAACAGTGGTAGCATCCATCTCTGCCCAGTATGATTTAGCATGGGCAAAGGCCATCCGTGCGCCTTCTATGCATGCCGACCTCTTCATCGCATTTATGCGTAGCACCACATCAAGGACCTGCTACACCAAGCTGAAATAGCTGCTCGGTATTGACCTTCCGGGCCATAGTTGATCCACAACAGACCTCATGGAGAGTCCGGACAACCTATTTAGTTCGGCCCATTCGGCTAATTGGTCCGTCAATGAAAGCGGAGGCTCGGAAGAAAGGAATTGCTTCCAAAACAGCTGGTCCACTTCACGGTCCGTCTGACTCTGGAAGTACTTGGCCGCATCGGCAGCGCTCGCCGCCAAATCCATATACGCATCCTCCGAACTCCATAGCCGATCCAGAGGGGCATACCGTGGATCTCCGTACTTCCTCTATAGCATAAAGGACTTCCCGGCTACAATATCCCTAGCTTCCCGCAGCTCCTCCTTCTTTGCCCTCATAGCAGAGCGGAGGTCTTTTCCCGTTACAACAGCCTTCTCAAGGTCTGATGCCTTCGCCTGGTTTTCCTTTTCAAGAGCCAGGCAACGGTCTACGGCGGCTTTTAATTCTACGACCATATTGTCCATCTTCTTCCGGCTCTCGCCATGTGCGGCCTTCTCGGCTCGCAACTCTTCGGCCGCCTTCAAAGCAGCCGCATTACCCAATCTTGCTTGTTCCTTGGCTCGGGCAAGTTCCGCCCGCAAGGCTTCAACAGTGGCAGCTCCATCTGTAGTCATAACATGTTAAAAACACTGGCATCATACTCTTCCTATTTGGCGTTTACCAGACAAGGATACTTACCGTGCGCCTCGTCAAGCCTTCTGTTAACAAGCTCGATGTCGGCATCTGCCGCATCCAACCGCCGTTCTAAACGGGCAAACTGGCTAGTCCGGCTGGCCATCGGAGCTTCCATCTCCTGCACATAAAGGCAGTATGGTTATTACCTGGGAATATGATCCTCCATTCGTCATCGTTTCCGACGACAACCAGAGTCTCAGGGGCTACTATCTACACACGGCACACCTAGCATGTGCAGGACTATTACACATTCCTTTTCACGTACCTCAAAGCCTGTCAGTAGACTCATAAAAGCTTCATGCAATCCACTTTCGGCGGACGATATCCTCTCCATCACCATATTCATCAACACACGGTGATCATCTGAGATGGCCGCTCGCCCCACCAACTCCCTCAGAACGTCCGATCGCACACTAGACGGCGCCGGACTCTTTTGTCTACCCTCTTCGGGAGCCGGACACTGGGAGCCTCGGGGATCAATTGGATCACCTTCTGGCCTCTCCGCACACGGAGAGGCCCTCCGCGACGACACTTCAGGGTCGCCCGCTTCCGGAGCGGAGGAGTCCGAAGGAGGCGTCTCGCTCTCCATCATCTCTGGAAGAAGATCCCCCGAAGACGAGCTCATTTGAGAGGGGCTAAGGCCCGAACTGCATAAATATATGCGGTGGTTATTTTCTCAGAAGAAAAAGATGGCATATCTGTACTATTAAAGTTTTCGGGTCACTTACGACTCCCAGGAGAATTGATCCCCCCACGGACTTTGTGCGGCAGCACCGCCCCCAAGGTAGGGCCCCCGGTAGAAGATTTCTTCTCCCGTTTGGAAGCATCGGCTTCCGAATTCCCGGGCGCAGTCCTTTTCCTTTTCCGGTCGTCTTCCTTCGTGGAGACGCTCGCTCCCTCAGTTAGAATAGGCAGCGTTGGGGGCCCGCGTCCGCCTGCATTACCCTCCACAGTATCTTCCTTCAAGGGATCCGGGCAAGGTGCGGTCTGGAGCATCTTTTCCAATACTGGATTCTCCAAACCCTCAGGGAGGGGGGCCGAACACAGAATCAACTTCGCCTTTGTTAGCCAGTCCTGGTCGAAAAAGCAAACTCTCAATAACTTCGTAATGAAGGAAAGATAATATGTTTGGCCGGAAGATTCTTTACCTGTTCGGCGGCGCGATTACTGCTCAGGCCCACGTCCTCGATGATTTCCGGACAATCTACTTGATGTCCGAAGAATGACTTATACATATCCTCATGCGTCAGGCCGAGAAAATTTTGAATGGCACGCGGACCCTCGGGATTGAACTCCCACAAGCGAAGGGCCGATGTTTGCAAGGCTGGACTTGACGAACCAGCATAACTTGTATTACCGCGACCAAACTGAGATCTCCGTTGAAGAGATCTTGAATGCGTCTTTGCAGTAAAGGCACGTCCTTGGCTGGACCCCAGCTCAGTCCTCTGCTGATCCATGACATCAGTCGTGGTGGAGGGCCCGAGCGAAAAACGGGGGCGGCCGCCCACTTGGCACTTCTAGGAGTCGTGATGTAGAACCACTCCTGTTGCCACAATGCAGACACCTCTGGGATGGAACCTTTGGGCCACGGAGCTCCCGTCATCTTGCGTATTGAGGCGCCTCCACACTCTGTATGTTGCCCTTCGATCACCGTCGGCTTTACTTCAAAGGTCTTGAGCCATAAGCCAAAGTGGGGGGTAACCCGGAGGAAGGCCTCGCATACGACAACAAAAGTCATGATATGCAGGAAGGAGTCCGGAGCTAGATCATGGAAATCTAGCCCGTAATAAAACATCAAGCCCCTGACAAAAGGATCCGGTGCAAAACCTAGACCCCGGAGGAAGTGGGGGACGAACACAACGCTCTCGTTGGGTTTGGGAGAGGGGACGGCCTGCCCCCGGGGAGGCAGCCGATGCGATATTTCGGCGGTTAGATACCTGGCCTCCCTCAACTTTTTGATGTCTTCTTCTGTGATGGAGGAGGGCATCCATCGGCCTTGAAGGCTGGATCCGGACATGACTAAAGGTTCGGAGCACCTGACCTAAGCTTTGGGCGTTTGAGCTTGGGGCGGGGGAAGGATTCGATTGAGCACAGGAGGGAAAAGTAAAAGCTTTGCCCCTTTATAAAGAGGGTGGATATCAAGCGTCCTCCCCTTGTCCGTTTGGACTTGCCTATGATCTAGGAGTCCTAGAAGCGGTTGGGTTACCCACGCCCATATTGATGAGAATCCCGTAATGAGGGGACACGATCTCTGCTTTGACAAGACGTGCTAAGGAAACCGCCTCACATAACACGCTGAGGTGGGATAATGAAACGATTTGGATAAAGGCTTGGCCGTGGCGTGTCGCACCACGGAATACGTCAGCAGATTAGATTTGTGTTAATATTATTATTCTCTCTATGGCAATATGTGGAAACTTATTTTGCAGAGCCGGACACTATCTTTGTGTTCAAGATCTTCTATGAAGTATTTGGAGGAGGAACCCGCCTTGCAATGCCGAAGACAATTTGCGCGCCGGACTCGTCGTCATTGAAGCCTGGTTCAGGGGCTACTAAGGGAGTCCTGGATTAGGGGGTGTTTGGATAACCGAACTATACCTTCAACCCGGACTCCTGGACTATGAAGATACAAGATTGAAGACTCCGTCCCGTGTCCGGAAGGGACTTTTCTTGGCGTGGAAGGCGAGCTTGGCGATACGGATGTTCAGATCTCCTACCATTGTAACCGACTCTATGTAACCCTAACCCTATCCGGTGTCTATATAAACCGGAGGGTTTTAGTCCGTAGGACAACATACACATCAACAATCATACCATAGGCTAGCTTCTAGGGTTTAGCCTCTCTGATCTCGTGGTAGATCAACTCTTGTACTACCCATATCATCAATATTAATCAAGCAGGACGTAGGGTTTTACCTCCATCGAGAGGGCCCGAACCTAGGTAAAACTTCGTGTCCCCTGCCTCCTGTTACCATCCGGCCTAGACGCATAGTTCGGGGCCCCCTACCCGAGATCTGCCGGTTTTGACACCGACAAATGTGCTTTTGGCACTATTAGTGGACAAGTACTAACCCACTGCAGCAAGAGCTGACATTGCGGTTATAGTTGCCTCGCCACTTTCAGAAGGTGGCGGTTCCACCATGTTTTCCATAGCTCGCTGAAAAGTTGAGGTTTACCTTAGTAGTACCAGAACAGAAGATATTAAGGAGGTAGCGAAACCAAACAAAATATATTTGGTATATATACAGAACTTATTCTGGTGAACCCATGTAAAATATTAGTTGTATTTTATTAAAAAGTACACAATAAAACCAGGTTCCAAACATATGACCATGTACCATCGCTAATGTATTGCCTATTTCTTCACATTATATTGAGGGCTAAGGATAAAGGGACGAAGTTTATAATACGGTAAGCATAGTATGACATCATTCATATCACAAAACAACTGAGAACAGAAAAACAGGCAATTATAACGTTGTGTGGGCAAGTCCAGCACGGAACTAGATTATAGGTCAAGATCAAAGGAACATCACTCCTCTCTTTTAAACCTTCTAAGGTGCAATGATACTCTAAGACAATTGTGTATAAAATTGAAAAGAGTAATAGACGTTGGTTGCAAACCATGCAGTTCAAGGCACAAGTCAGAGTAAGTAGTAGTTAAAAGGCATGAGGATTAAGGACTTACAACAGCGGCTTTGACTAGTGTAGTCATGCCCTTCTTCTTGCTGGTGTGACAGTCCTTGAAGATTTCCACAGCATTTGGTTCAGGTACTTTTTGGTCCTTGCGGTCTTTCCTCTGCATTTGGAACAAGTCAATATAGATCTGATAATATGGTACAACGAAAAGAGTGAAACAACACCTAATTACAAGAGCCTCACAGTGTGCAATATAGCTACGAGATCATGTCGTCTGTTGGAATTTCACTTTGGTACGGTTGGCCTTGTTCTTTGAACAGTTCACCTACAAGAAGATAGATTTGTGTGGCACATGCGTAAATAGGACTTCAACATGTGATCTGATTACATATATATAATGTACCTGATACTTTGGATCAGACCAGTGTTTAACGAGGCCCCTCCAGTCTTCATCGGATATATTTTCCACTGGAGATGTTTGGGAAAGTTCACTGTTAGCCTTTCCTTCAAAGTGAGTTTTCCTCAAGTTATACTGTCGGGGATATACCCCGCGGTGATCCGGCCGGAGTTATAACCCGGCTGGGACTTGGTAAACCGGCAGGTGTTAAGGCAGGTGGTAAACCAGCAGGTGTTAAGACAGGTGGTAAACCGGTTGGTGTTAAGTCAGACGGTAAACCGGCAGGTTGTTAAACAGGCTGACAGTTAAGACAGGGGTTAAGTCAGATGATAACTCAACAGATATTCTTAAACCAACAGACCATCTTAAACCGGCAGAAGTTAACTCCCGGCAGACAATCTTAAACCGGCACCAGTTAACTCCCGGCAGACAATCTTAAACTGGCACCAGTTAACTCCCGGCAGGCAGTGGTAACTGGGTTGCTAGGAGTTATGAAGCCCGAGACGTTATGAAGCCCAAGATGTTAAGAAGCCCATGAAGAGAAGTCATAATAGCTAAGTCTTAAGTCCGAGTTGGACTCTACATGTAACCCGCCCCTTCAACATATATAAGGAGGGGCAGGGCTCCCCAAAGAGGGACAAGTAAGAAGAAACAATTTTAAAGGGTTAGGGTTAACTGGGAGAGCCAGTTTACGGCGACTTCCTCATGATCATATTGAGAGATAGCCTCAAACAACACGTAGGGTTGTTATCGGATGATGTTTCCCGGGGCCCGAAGCTGTCTAAACCCTTGTCCTGCGTTGCGTCTCTCGATTCCACTCAACCCCTCTCAAGCTACCACATAGATGCGTTAGCCTCACGACTAAGTCCTCACACTAGGATATTTGCCGTGACGATTCCATGACAGTTGGCGCCCACCGTGGAGCCTGCGCATGATGGTGAGGAATTCTTGGAGGGATCTCTTCTAGGGATCGAGAAATTCACAATTTTTCGGAGGGGAAAATTCCCGTTTAGAAGGATCTGCGTCAGCTTCAAATTCATTAGTCTAAATTTGCAATCTTTGAGATTTGAGGTCAAGAGAAAATTAGTGTTACGCGTGCGTGATAAACGTGACCCGGCGATCCGTCGAATATGGAGACGAATCGATATCGGTTACAGTGGCCGCCATGAGAGCCGAGACAAACTTCTATTTAGGCGAGTCACCAGTATCTTGGAACACCAGAAGTGTCAAAAAGGAATTTTTAAGTGTGCGTTTCTTGAATAGAAGACCACCATGATCCGGACGTGGATTGTCCAAAAGCTACTACAGCATGGAGGAGGTCAATATTCGCATGTGCTATTGTGGGTCACTAAGACATACAAGAATCTTGCTGCAGCCACCGAACGCTCCAATCCATGTCAAAACACCTGTGAGTGGGCAAGCAATCAGGGACCATACGATCACGACTCGGTCTCGTGTTTTATATTATTCAAATCAATACTGCAATTGAATCAGGCCAACCCAGAATCAACGACCGTAACCCGGTCTCCTCTGAAGCTACGGCTGCCGCTTCATTAACAAGCTCCCGTTTTTCCTTCGAGCCGTAACTTCACAACCTCTCCCTGGCCACTGTCGAGGCTTCTGCGACCTACCGCACGTTAAACCGCCGGACTCCGTCGCCGCAAGCTCCGATTCACACGGCCCTGCGTCCGTGGCTATTCCTACATCGTGCCGCTCTCATCGGTCGTCTAATGCGGCCGAGTGACCATGCTGCCTCTGCTTTGAACCGCAATGCGGCCTCGCCGTCGTTGTGACTTGTCGCTGTAAGCCGCCCTCCCGGATCATGCCCGCTGGTCCGCATCCACTACAACGAGGTGACTCGCCGTTGTTGTAACCTGTCGCTGCAAGCCGCACTGCCAGATCATGCCTTGCGTTTCCTCGACCAAAGCCTCCGCAACGCGGCCGTGCTGAGCCGTTGACCTGTGCCGTGGCCGGGGTTGTGTGTCAAGCAACTGTTGCCCTGAGTTCGCCTCTGAACCAGGCCTCCACCTCACCTCCATCGGGAGTGGCCTCACGCCACCGTACCAGCAAACCGTCGCCGCCTTACACCCTCGCCTTCAGTCACCGAGGGGCGCGGTAGTCACGGCTTATCAAACGTCCCCCGCAGGAATCGTCGCAGAGTGATTCGCCTTGCACCCACGGCCGAAGCCGAGCTTCCGCGGTCGAGCCGTATCGCTTCCGATTCACCTTGCCACCTCATCCCTCGCGGCCTTGAAGTGGCCTCGCGCTTTGAATGCGTGTGTCGAGTTGGATTTTCATTCTCGCCATCTTCAAGACTTCAACCATCCACCCCTCCGCTGTGGATTCGTCGGGGCTCTCCGAGCGTCTCCGCTGCTAAACCGCCGTGGCCTCTGCCGTGTCGGCTCGTACCTCGGCGTTATTCCACTGTGCTCCTGCCGCTACCTACGCCGCAAGCTGCCGCCGTGACTCGCCGGCCCTGGCCTCAATCACCTCTACAGTAGCCTCTACCTTAAACCGCCCTCACCTCCTCGTGCTCTGCGCTTGCGCTAAACCGGCCACGGCCTCCTTCTGCTTCAATCCCGCCGTCACGGACGTGCGTTGAGCCGCCGCCGACAGCCCGCGGCCGTGGGTACAGCCTCGAGTCGCCTGCCGCCATCTTGGCCTTGAGCCGCTTCAGCCGCACTCCTCCACGAGTCGCCGTCGCCGGCTCACCTCTGCTCGAGCCGCTGCCGGGTCGCCGCGGACTCGCCCCGCTGCCTGTGGGTCGGTTTGCCACCACCAAATTACCTCCTGCTGCCGCTTTGCTTCGCCTCTTCGCCGTCGAGCGGTGTCACCGAGCCACCCCCGCCGGTGCGGCCTCTCCAGTGAATCACCAAGCCGTTATCGAGCCATCCGTCATCACAAGTTGCCCTCGTGGTTACAGCTTGGCCTCGCCTCTGCCGTGAACCACTGCACCAACCATGGGTCCTACTTTCATCTTTAGCTGCAAGGCGTTGCCTGCAAGCCGTCGTCCGCGAGCCGTTGTCGCGGCGCTTCGTTTTCAGCCTCGTCTTCAGTTTTAAACCGCCTGCATACACTGCGAGCCACCATTGCCGCATCTCGCTTCGTCCCAGAACCGCCGCCTCTCTCGTCGTCACTCCGCTTCAAGTCGCCATCGCCGCGGTGCTGTGTGTACATGCCCGGTTCAACAGAACAGAACCAATGCTAGGCAATGGATGCATCGTTTGACCAAACCAAGATTTTCTACAACATGGACGATGTATTGTACGTGTTCTTTCAGTGACTTCTACAGCCAAACAATCGATCCAGTCCTTGAACCATCCTACTGCTAATCCATCCATCAAGGAAGAAGAAATTTACTAGCATCACTGGTCCTAATTCGTGAGCATGACAGACAATTAACCAGTCCATCTAGCCGGCTCACACTGACCACGGCTATGACTTCTGGAGTAGGAAGAAGGCTGCCCCTACTTGGCCTCATTTTGAGCCATCTCTGTACTATCAGATCTGTTTTAAGTGAAAAGTAAAGAACGAAAGAGTTTGAATGAAAGATGATCCATTAGTCTTTATTGATGATAGAAGTAGGGTATTTATACCCAGGCGGAAGTACACATGGTGCTTGGCGGTCAAGTAAACGCATAGTTACTTGAGAGCCAAGAAATTACATAGTTGCCTTGAGAGCCAAGGAAGTACATGGTTGCTTGAGGACTAAGCAACCTATCTAACAATTAACTTAATCCTAATTAGCTTAATCAATAAGCAACTATTCTATTCTTAACACTCCCCCTTGTACAACGCCTCTTCTTTGGTACATCCATCATCTTGACAAATTCTTTGAATAATCTTGAATGTCTCCTCCAAAAACCCTGTGGGAAAAATACGAGGAGAATAGTGCAGATATGTTGCTAAAACTCCTTTAAACCCAGTGGGAAAAATAATTAGGAGAAAATGATGCAACATATAATGATTATTGTCTCTTGATAACTCATATGAGAAAAACCTTTGAAGAAGGAGAAAAATCATCGATGAGTTTAGAGAACAATTAATATGTCTTGAGTACTTTCTTTAAAAAACCCGATAGAGAAAATAGAAAGTATGACGTATAATCTTTGATAAGATATTGCCTCATTAAAACCCATTATGAGAAACTTTGATAGAAAACTCATAAGGGAAAAGAGTGTGATATGATATGCCATTGAAAACTCCTTTAAAACCATTGAGAAAAATACAAGGAGAAAATGTATGACATATACAGGCACTTGTGTTTATATTGTCTCGTTAAAAACCTTTTATGAGAAACCATTAGGAAAAAACTCATGAAGGGAAAAAGAGTACAACATATGCAATCTTACAATTGTTAACATGTTATAGTTTTGGAGATTACTCCCCCTGAAGTTTGCAAATCTAGAGGATGTGTCATACCAATTCCATTGACATGACCATGGCATTGTGAATAATCTGTAGGATTTTCACAATATTTTGTTTGCAACTTGTTTCCTCACTTTCTGTAATTCGTAAGGATAAGTGATTACAAGCAATGTGCTTTATGATATTGCTCTTCATATAACCTGTAGGTATTGAGTAACACAAGGGGTAGAATCTTGATAAAATCAAGTTATGTGATTCTGATGAATTTCAACCACATGATTTCCAGTGTGGTTAATCATTCTACTGAGCCATGCATATTTTGCAATGCTTTTAAAGAATGATAAGTGGAAATAGTCGTTAAAGTATATTTAGATGACTTTCATGAGAAGACTATTATAGTGAATTTAGTCATTGGTATGGCATTGTTGGGATCAAATAAGGAGCCAATATCATTACATCATATTACGGTCATATTTTTATTTTCCTGATAGAATTGTCCAAGATTTATTGTGAGCTTGAGATATAAGCTAATATTTCTTATATCAATCATATACCTTTTGTTAGGGGTTGCACTCTGAACAAAGATAGCAAATATAGTGTCAGGCCTGACGAAGTTTGCAATGATATGAGTGCATTGACATTAGTGAGATATAGAACTTCAGGTCCTGATATCACTTCATTATCACCCCTAGGTATGAATGGATTTGTACCCTATCAGGGGTACTATGACCATATTACATGTCTTTTATTGGTATGATATATCCACATTGAACTTCTTGTACATGTCTTGGATATATGTAGACTGGTATGTATTCTTGAGAGAATGCTCAAGTTGTAAGCTAAATTTGGTTAAATCCAAATTTCCCGTCTAGAGATGATTATGTGTATGTTTAGGTCTTGTATAGACATTGATGATGAGGTCATCAATATACACTGAGGTGATGAAAGGATATCAAATTTGGGATTCCTTCATTAAACACATAAACAATCATCATTATTCGAGTAATCCTTTTAAAGAAGGAACTCATTTAGTCAGTACTACCATATGATTTTCGACTATTTCAAGTCATAGAGTGACTTATGAAGTTTTACACAAAACTTGTTGCGATTTGCTTTTGGATTTGGAAGTATAAGCCCTTCAGAGACTTCAATAGAGACTTCCAAAATAAGTGACTCATATGAGTATGTAGCCACTTCATCCATCAACTGCATGGATAATATTATTATTTTATTGCCAATGATATTTAGTATCGAAACATAATTCCACTCATACCAAGAGGGTATGTTACATCGTAATCAATGTCGGGTCTCTGCGTGAACCCTTTTGCTACAAGCCTCGCTTTCTCACCACCTCATTGACTTTGTCTATGAATGAGAAGTTTTTTTGTATTCCATGTGGAAGATACTTATGAGGAGTAGGTATTACTGCGGTAAATACCACTCGTTTGCACAGCGAGTGCTATTCTTCATTACTTGCTTCCTTTTATGTGAACCAATATGAGTGCAAGAGGCACTCTACCATGGATTTTGGTTCAGGGCCCAAAAGGTTTTAGCAATTTGAGAAGAAATATATGTCGACAAATGTAGTCTTTAGTTTATATGATTCTGATGGAGTCATTGAAGTTTGTGGATAAAATATTTATTCCTTTTTAACTCCTTGTGATTTCCTATAAAAAATGGAGTCAAGGTGTTTCGATGTCCCGACACCAAAACATTTGTGCACATTTATGTCGGGCTTTGGATGATGAGCATCCAGTGAGGTGTCCTTCAACTTGATGTTGAACTACATTTACTGGTTGAGGATTTGATTTCCTCTGTTTCCGCGGAAGCATATGAGAAATTTTATCTCGTCTTGTCAGATTTTCTCCCCCTTTTGCTCTCATTTGGGGAGAAGAGTGGTTTATCAGGTACCTCCACTCTTTCTAACACTTTGCTGGAGGAATATAGAATTTAGTAACACCTTGTTATCAGTAAATGTATGTGGCAGATTTGCAATGTGTTGCAAATATATGATTCTCTAAACTTCTAGTTTAGATTCTTTGAGTACGTGGATATAAGGATTGAATGTCAATAACATTTCTAAATATATTTTTTTCGACATTCCTTGTGGTACTTATCTCCACCTAATGCCGAAAAATATCCTTATTGCTGATGCAATCAACATACGGGCTATGAATAATTTTGATTGACGGATAAATTATTATTCGTCACATAGATCCCTAATTTTCTGTGAGGGCCCATTGATGTATGCCGGAGTGGTGATATCGATATGTAACCGAATTATCGCAGATGGGAAATACTTTGTAGATTTCCACGAGATTACTACAAGGGGAAAGTAGTATGATATGCAGTTGGTATGATTTAGATCATACTTACGGTGTGTAAGGCCGTATGTATCCAGCAAGAGGCTGGCAAATTTACAATTCTTTAAAAGTGGTGATGTAATTCATTTAACTCTCTTTGATAAGAAATTTAGCTAAACCATTCTGAGCATGTACATAAAGTACTTAATGCAAAAAAATGCTCATTGAATGAGTTCAACAACATTGTTCATTTGAATGGGTTTATAGATCCTGTTTTCAGGAGAATTTGCTCTTACTTTGATAAGTTGAGCAAAAATTTTTTTTAGTAAGATCATGCATGGTTGTGTGTGATAAGAGACACACTTAAAACATTTTATGAATGTGCATATGAGTACCATGAAGTATCTAAATTACCCCAGATAATGGTTAAGCAATCCAGACATATCTTTTGAATGTGTTCAAGGAAGAATAAGTGTCATGCTTAGAATTTTAAGGTGAGAGTGCCTTAAAACTTATTTCCCCTATGGCACATGCGGTGCACATAAAAATTGATGATTTGGGAAAATATGTAACTTGATAAGTTGTGACCAACAGAATTGTCAAATAATTTTCTAATCATCCCCAAACCAGGATGGCTAAGGCTATCAAGCCTAATATTTAATTCATTAATACTTAGAAAATCATTGTGTACGCAACAATATTGAGTACGAATTGAAACATACATACAAAATTATCGAATATTGTATCCAATGGATATGATATTGGACATTTTACTACATGTAGTAGTACAAGTATATGCTAATAATATGTTGGGATAATTAGGAGATCACCTGAGGTCTCTGATATGTGCAAATGAGTTTATCCTCCATTTTCTGCATTAGATTCTGGTCCTCCTTCTGATGAAGATTCTGAGAACAATCCTTTACCAGAATCTGGTTGTTATTTGCAAATTTTCAGGTTTATCCCATTGAACTTATTGGCCTTTTAATAACTTTGCGATGTGGTTCGACCATATGTTTGGGGGTTTGGTAATCATAGGTAAAATAGTTATATAACCACACATTTGACAAACTTGAGAGTTGTCTTTTGATTATTTGAAAAACGACAGATTCCTATTAAGAGATAATTCTATCTTTGGTTGTCTATGAGCCTCCACGTTACTTCCAATTCCTCATGGTTCTCTTTTGTAACCACAAACTTGCATAGTATTCTCGTACTAGTAAGAATTTCAAATAATGGTATAGCACCCGTTGGGTGAATATGATGATTTTAAGAAATTTCATGTTTATTCATCATAAAAATGGTAGTACCATCTTAAGAGGATGTAAAGTGCATGAAGGGCTTTTCAACTGGATCTATATATAGGAAAATATTTGATCACGAGAACTCAACTTGAAGTTGATTAAGTAATAAAATTGTGAGCTGCGATAGACTTGAGGTCTTGAAAACTGAATGGTGGTCATCCGCGATGTGCTCATTAGCTATTAAGAGAATAACCATGACATATTATCCCGTCGGTGGAGTTATAGTGGCAACAATGCCACGGGTGGATACAATGACTGATGTCATGAATCATCTTAAAATAAATTCTCCCACCTAATTATGAATTTCGTGCATTTGAAAATGTAAGCAATGAAAATGATTTGTTTGAGAACAATCATGGCCGAGGTGATCCTTGGTGAACCTAGGTGTATCCTTCAATACAACGCATGTGATGAAATCATTGTTAATATTTTGGACTTCATTCTTGAGGAAGTGTGTGACGTTAGAGTCACTGCCAAATCGTATAGAATTTGCATGTTCGACATTGGTTAGTCACTATGAAAGTATAACCACAATGTGATGTGGACATTGCAACAGTGTTTGAGACACTTGCTATAAATTATGGTATCCATCTTGATGGATGGACAACACTATAATTAAAAATAGTGACATAGGCTCTTCTGCCATGTATTTTACCAATGTAATAGAAGGTAATCGCTGGTATATGCAAATATTTGCATAGTTTTCCATCACATATTCAAGCAAGCTGAGGCTTGAATAGTTCGTGTTAGCACAAAAATACCATCTCGGCATATAACAAGTATGCAAGATAATCACCGGATGAGCAACAACAATAGTGAACAAGATAATATACTATGAGAGTAAAAAAAATTAGTGAACAACAACAATAAATGCTTCGGATGAGCAAGTTTTAATTTGGCTGATGCCTTATAGCCATATGTGTAGACCTCAATTTATATAGGATAACACTTTGATGATAATCACCGGATGCGGTGTAGATCTCGCAGTAATAGAAAACATAGTCTGACTTTTGTCAGTAGATGTTCATATCTCTATTATCTTATGTTATGCTATATTTAAGAAAATCACTTTGAAGGTAATCATCTGTTAAAGTGACATGATGTAGACCTTGCAGTAATAGTGGATAGTCTGTAAAAATTTATAGTAGATGCCACTATTACCTTATGATATCTCGAGGTAGTCACATATAATATTAATATTTGGAAAAGTACTTTGAAGGTAGTCATCTTGTTCAAATGGCAAGATGTAGACCTTACAGTAGTGATGGATAATCTGCAAATGATACAGTAGATGCCACCAATACCTTGTGATTCACAAATAAAATTTGGGCTAGTCATATTAAGTATGACATAATAATTCTTATGATTTGCAAGGAAAAGTATTTTTGTGCAAACAGTTGTTGTCCTAAGATGATGCCTTAAATATACGCAAAACATTCTTTTGCATTATTATTACTGTGGTAAGACATATACATGCAAGACTTAATAAATTACATATTTATGTAATATATGAGCATGAGGCTTCAAATGATATTTACTTGATGTAAATGATGCATAATTATATTTTTATGCCATTTGGAAAGAACTTATGGTATAGTCCAAACGTGTGCATAAAAACCGAGACTTAAAAAGTGAATAATAGTAACCTGAAGGTTAAAATCCGGAAAATAGAAAGCCTGATGGTTGTACAATAATTTACAGGGATTTATACGTCGTTGGGAGAAAGGACTAAATTGAAAACGGAGCCAAAAGGGATAAGATTCCCCAATTTCTTCTCCCGTGCGTTTAGGGATTTGCCGTCGCCGTAGCGTCGCTTTAAGAAGGATGTCATGGCGTGCTGGATGCCGGGTGGTGCGAACCGCCGCCGGGCCGAAGGCCATGGACATCGCGCCACTGAAGGGCATCGCGGCCGTGTCGTTTCCGCGCCGCGCCGAGGCCGAAGGCCATTGCTGCGCCGTGGGCTGCTTCGCCAGATGGCGCCGCCGCTGTCGGAGTCTGAGACCGCGCCTCCACGTACGCCCGTTGGCAGCAGTCAGCCGGAGGCTACAGCCGCGTGAGGAGGATTAGTGCGCTGTAGGGCGATTCCGGCCGCTAGCGTCCGCGCTCGTGCCGCCGGGCTATGAGCCGCGCCGTGGTGATTCTCCTGTGTACGGCGAGGACAAAGCTGCCATGCTCCAAGCCAACTACTCCCAGTAGAATCGATTGTGTGCAGGAATCAGTGAAAAGAAAATTAGATAATAGCACCTGATTGCGTGGCAATTAGATGAAGACTTTGAATCTGCTTCCGTGTCTTTCCATGTGCTAATAAACTTCTTCAATGCTCTATTTTCTTCTTCTGCCGAATCTGTTTCTTCGGCTGATTGCTTTTTCTTCCCCTGATCAAGGCATTTAATCCTTGGATCGTTGGGGATCAACAAGATCTGTTCTTCTCTTGTCCGGCCAAATTGCTCGATAGGAGAGCAAAGTGCATGATAACGTGTTTTAAGTGAAAAGTAAAGAACGAAAGAGTTTGAATGAAAGATGATCCATTAGTCTTTATTGATGATAGAAGTAGGGTATTTATACCCAGGCGGAAGTACACATGGTGCTTGGCGGTCAAGTAAACGCATAGTTACTTGAGAGCCAAGAAATTACATAGTTGCCTTGAGAGCCAAGGAAGTACATGGTTGCTTGAGGACTAAGCAACCTATCTAACAATTAACTTAATCCTAATTAGCTTAATCAATAAGCAACTATTCTATTCTTAACAAGATCAAGCAATGCAAATTCCTACAGAGAAAATACCAACGGAAGCTCTTACGTGATCTGCCGTGGCAATTCACCTCGGATGGACTCCGTTGAACCGGCGTAACCGCTTCAAAACCGCCGCGGCTGCTGCCGTGCCAAGACCGCCGCCTCGCTTTGAAGTTGCCAGTAAACCGCCGTTGACGCGGCCCGTCCCTGCTTACACGGATATGAGCTTCTGCTGGGTTGTCAAGTTGCCGTCGCCGCCTGAGCTTCTGCTGGGCTGTCAAGTTGCTGTCGCCATCTGCCTTCACGCGCCGTTATGGCCGGCTTCCCCTGCTATTAAAACCACGGGAGTCCCGAGCCGCCCGCTATCGCTCGCCCGCAGGCTCCGACCCGTCGCCGGGTGTAGTTGTCAAACAAAACAACTGTGGCCTTGTGCTAAGTCGTCGGTGCCTCTCCATCGCTGCTACGGCTCAACCCCTCTGCTGCATCGCGCTGTCGTTGAATCCGCACCCGCGACCATCCGAGTCGTCGTCCCTGTAGCCAGCGCACACATTGGTACCTGTGCTGGAGTCTATGTGCAAGAACGGAGGGAGTACTACTATGTGGCCTACTACCGCCGAAGTTGAAAGCAAATCAGTCCCAAATCTCATTAAAAAAGAGAAGGATAAGGAGGGCGGTGGCTGTTGTATTAGAAGTTTAAAGCTACTACTAAGCACTATTGCATGGAAAAATCAGAGGAGACGTATTTATCCATTATCAGCGCCCGGTTCGTCTGACAAAATATATCAGGTGCTATTGTTTCTATCTACTTTTAGTATATGTTTTTAATAAAAAAACAATTACTTTGATCTGTATCTTTTTTGTGTGCAAGGTAATTATTTATTTCCAAATGACGTTATATCGCGGAAATTTGTTCTTCGTGCCACTCGATAGAAGCACCCAAGCTACTGCCCTTGCAGACCAATCCATATCGGCATATCAGGGTCGCACCCGCCCATACAAGCTGCCCAATGGACGTTTATAAACCGTCGCCCCGCGGTCCAGTCTATTTCAACAAATCTAGAGCAGATCATAATATATTATCAGTTTTCACCGGATGGCTCAATGAATTGGAGTACAAATTGTTGCCACTGCAGTTTGGGTAATTTCAACAATCAGCGTGTATGACCCACTGGCCGGGTTACTGATACAATTCCAACACGATCATTTATAACCCGCCATGATCGACTTCAACCTTCCGTGGATTCATATCGCGTTATTAACGATAAAGATATACAATGAGTGCTGTGAAGATCTGTTGGGTTTTGTAGTAATTTCAAAAAAAATCCTACACACACGCAAGATCATTGTGATGCATAGCAACGAGAGGGGAGAGTATGATCTACGTACCCTTGTAGATCGACAACGGAAGCGTTTGGTTGATGTAGTCGTACATCTCCACGGCCCGACCGATCAAGCACCGAAACTACGACACCTCCGAGTTCTAGCACACATTCAGCTCGATGACGATCCCCGGACTCCGATCCAGCAAAGTGTCGGGGAAGAGTTCCGTCAGCACGACGGCGTGGTGATGATCTTGATGTACTACCGTCGCAGGGCTTCGCCTAAGCACCGCTACAATATTATCGAGGACTATGGTGGAAGGGGGCACCGCACACGGCTAAGAATATGATCACGTGGATCAACTTGTGTCTCTAGGGGGTGCCCCTGCCTCCGTATATAAAGGTTCAAGGGAGGGGGGCCGGCCGGCCAGGAGAGGCACGCCAGGAGGAGTCCTACTCCTTCTGGGAGTAGGACTCCCCCCTTTCCTAGTTGGAATAGGATTCGTGGAGGGGGGGAAAGAGGAGAGAGAGGAGGAAGGGGGGCCGGCCCCCTCTCTGTGACGCCCCCGATTCAATCGTACACTAATCATGCACGCAAATGTGTACGATCAAGATCAGGGACTCACGGGAAGATATCACAACACAACTCTAAACATAAAATAAGTCATACAAGCATCATAATACAAGCTAGGGGCCTCGAGGGCTCGAATACAAGTGCTCGATCATAGACGAGTCAGCGGAAGCAACAATATCTGAGTACAGACATAAGTTAAACAAGTTGCCATAAGATGGCTAGCACAAACTGGGATACAGATCGAAAGAGGCGCAGGCCTCCTGCCTGGGATCCTCCTAACTACTCCTGGTCGTCGTCGTCAGCCTGCACGTAGTAGTAGGCACCTCCAATGTAGTAGTCGTCGTCGACGCTGGCTCCTGGCTCCTGGACTCCAGCATCTGGTTGCGACAACCAGAAAGAAAGGAAAGGGGAAAAAGGGGGGAGAAAGCAACCGTGAGTACTCATCCAAAGTACTCGCAAGCAAGGAACTACACTACATATGCATGGGTATATGTGTAAGGAGGCCATATCAGTGGACTGAACTGCAGAATGCCAGAATAAGAGGGGGATAGCTAATCCTGTCGAAGACTACGCTTCTGGCAGCCTCCGTCTTGCAGCATGTAGAAGAGAGTAGATTGAAGTCCTCCAAGTAGCATCTCCAAGTAGCATATCCAGGTAGCATCTCCAAGCGCATCTCCAGTCGCATCGCATAGCATAATCCTACCCGGCGATCCTCTCCTCGTCGCCCTGTAGAAAAGCGATCACCGGGTTGTCTGTGGAACTTGGAAGGGTGTGTTTTATTAAGTATCCGGTTCTAGTTGTCATAAGGTCAAGGTACAACTCCAAGTCGTCCTGTTACCGAAGATCACGGCTATTCGAATAGATTAACTTCCCTGCAGGGGTGCACCACATAGCCCAACACGCTCGATCCCATTTGGCCGGACACACTTTCCAGGGTCATGCCCGGCCTCGGAAGATCAACACGTCGCAGCCCCACCTAGGAAAAACAGAGAGGCCAGCACGCCGGTCTAAACCTAGCGCACAGGGGTCTGGGCCCATCGCCCATAGCACACCTGCATGTTGCGAGGGCGGCCGGAAGCAGAACTAGCCCCCTTAATACAAGAGCAGGCTTACGTTCCAATCCGGCGCGCGCCGCTCCGTCGCTGACGTCTGAAGTGCTTCGGCTGATACCACGACGCCGGGATACCCATAACTACTCCCGCGTAGATGGTTAGTGCGTATAGGCCAGTAGCCAGACTCAGATCAAATACCAAGATCTCGTTAAGCGTGTTAAGTATCCGCGAATGCCGAACAAGGCCAGGCCCACCTGTCTCCTAGGTGGTCTCAACCTGCCCTGTCGCTCCGCCACAAAGTAACAGTCGGGGGCCGTCGGGAACTCAGGCCCACCACTACCTGGATGGAGCCACCTGCCCCTTCAGCCCCCATCTCCAAACAGTATCACCAGTAATGTAACAGTGTAAAGTATATAGTATATGCCCGTGATCACCTCCCGAAGTGATCACAGCCCAGTAGTATAGCATGGCAGACGGACAAGAGTGTAGGGTCTCTGATGGAACACTAGCATCCTATACTAAGCATTTAGGATTGAGGGTAAGGTATCAATGACTGTAGCAACAATGACAGGCTATGCATCAGAATAGGAGTAACGGAAAGCAGTAACATGCTACACTACTCTAATGCAAGCAGTATAGAGAAGAGTAGGCGATATCTGGTGATCAAAGGGGGGGCTTGCCTGGTTGCTCTAGCAAGAGAGAGGAGTCGTCAACTCCGTAGTCGAACTGGTCAACAGCAGCGTCGGTCTCGTAGTCTACCGGAGAGAAGAGGGGGAAGAAATAATGAATACAGAGCAAACAAAGCATCACAAAATATAACAAGGCAATACGCGATGTTCGGTGTGCCCTAAGGCGGTAGTAGGTGATACCGGTGAAGGGGGGGGGAAACATCCGGGAAAGTATTCCCGGTGTTTCGTGTTTTCTGACAGATGAACCGGAGGGGGAAAGTTGCGTGTTCGGTATGCTAGGGGTGTGTGGCGGACGAACGGTCTGCGTAACCGGATTCGTCACGTCGTTCTGAGCAACTTTCATGTACAAAGTTTTTTCATCTGAGCTACGGTTTATTTTATATTAATTTTAAAAGATTAAAATCATTTTTAGCATTTATTTAAATATTTTAATCCAAAATTATCCAGAACAGTGCATGCTGACGTCAGCATGACGTCAGCATGACGTCAGCAGTCAACAGAGGCGTTGACTGGTCAACCGACGTGTGGGTCCCGTTTGTCATTGACTGTTTAGTCTAATTAATGTTTAACTAATCTAATTACTGTTTAATTAAACTAATTAGTTAATTAGGTTAATCTAATTATGATTAATTAACTTAATTAATTCCTTAATTAATTAATTAATTTAATTATTATTTAATTATTTTTATTAATATTTTTTTTAAACGTTTCTGGGGCTGTGGGCCCCAAGTGTCATAGGGCCATGGGGCCAAGGCGGGGCGGGCTACAGGGTGCGGGCGCACCCGAGCGAGCACAGGGCACGGGCGCCGCCCGAATGGCACTGCGGGTGCTGGGCGCTAGCCCGTTTGGGCGCACGCCCAGGCTACCAGGGGGGTGCGCCGGCCACGGCGGGGCGCGCCGGAGCAGCACAGCGAGGGGGCGGCGGAGGTAGGTGGGCCGAGGCGACAGGGGGGGAAACGGCGCCGCGGGGCAGTGACGGGGCACGGCAAC